>NC_141043.1:45462500-45590000 GCF_052040795.2 Danio rerio | reverse complement strand
CTCTCCATACACCCATCCATCCGTCTCTCCATCCATGCATCCATCCCTCCCTCCCTCCATCTCTCCATCCATCCATCCATCTATCTCTCCATCCATGCATCCATCCTTCCCTCCATCCATCCATCCATCCATCCATCCATCCGTCTCTCCATCCATCCATCAAACATTATTTAGTGTTCTATCTATCTATCTATCTATCTATCTATCTATCTATCTATCTATCTATCTATCTATCTATCTATCTATCTATCTATCTATCTATCTATCTATCTATCCGTATTGGAAGAAAGCTGACATTGCAATATTTAGTTTTTCTCCGATATTGCGATCTCATTTCACAAGATGACTTGAGTTACTCTATTTGGATAGAATTTCTGAGCATTGATGGGGATGATTTTGTAGGTAATGTACAAAATTAAACAAACAAACTTGAGCACAAAAACAAAAACCAATAGAACAAAGATGAAAATGAATTAAACAGTGCTTTATGGTTTTTGGTGGAGTCTGCAGGTACAGCAGTTCAGAAATAAATGTAAAACAACACTTCAGTTTTCACTATAAATACACTCACCGGCCACTTTATTAGGTACACCTGTCCAACTGCTCGTTAACACTAATTTCTAATCAGCCAATCACACGGCAGCAACTCAATGCATTTAGGCATGTAGACATGGTCAAGAAGATCTGCTGCAGTTCAAACCGAGCATCAGAATGGGGAAGAAAGGAGATTTACGTGACTTTGAACGTGGCATGGTTGTTGATGCCAGAAGGGCTGGGCTGAGTATTCCAGAAACTGCTGATCTACTGAGATTTTCACGCTCAACCATCTCTAGGGTTTACAGAGAATGGTCCGAAAAAAAGAGAAAATATTCAGTGAGTGGCAGTTTTGTGGGCGCAAATGCCTTGTTGATGTCAGAGGAGAATGGCCAGACTGGTTCAAGTTGATAGAAAGACAGTAACTCAAATAACCACTCGTTACAGCTGAGGTCTGCAGATAAGCATCTCCGAACACACAAAACGTCCAACCTTGAGGCAGATGGGCTACAGCAGCAGAAGACCAAAACGGGTGCCACTCCTGTCAGCTAAGAACAGGAAACTGAGGCTACAATTCACACAGGCTGACCATGTCCATCCCTTAATGACCATACTGTACCCATCTTCTGTTGGCTACTTCCAGCAGAATAATGTGCCATGTCATAAAGCACGAACCATCTCAGACTGGCTTCTTGAACATGACAATGAGTTCACTGTACTCAAATGGCCTCCACAGTCACCAGATCTCAATCCAATAGAGCAGCTTTGGGATGTGGTGGAACGGGAGATTCACATCATGTGGATGTGCAGCCGACAAATCTGCAGCAACAGCGTGATGCCATCACGTCAATATGGAGAATAACCTCCAATGCCTTGTTGAATCTATGCCATGAAGGATTAAGCCAGTTCTGAAGGCAAGTAAGGTACTAGTAACGTGTGCCTAATAAAGTGGCCGGTGAGTGTAATTAAACAATTAATATTTTTGTTAAAACAAAAAAAAAACAAAAAAAGATTTCATCAATCAATCAATCAATCAATCAATCAATCAATCAATCAATCAATCAATCAATCAATCAATCAATCAATCAATCAAGATTACCACTTCCCTTATTTTAATGTGTACTTGCACTCCTATACCCACTACTACTGTGCTGTTAAAAATGCATACATTAGGATTAAACAGCTCTTTACATACAATTATTCATCCTCGTTGCTTTAGTAGTTGTGACCCACGGGTCAGTTTTAACACTAAATAACCAACACAAACATGAAGAGCTTTTATTAACAGTGGGCTTAATGGAAATTCTGTATGCGAAGGGCTGATATTATAGATCAAGGGTTGATGGTCAATACAGCAATTTGCATTTAAACAAACGATCCAATATACAGCAAGTCATGTGTGGATTGGATTATCAATGAGAGAAGTGGAGCGTGGAAACCAGGGGCAGATTGAGCTCCATTACTGACCTGAGAGCAGCTCTTAACTAATCTGCCGCTCCTCCACTGACTCCCTCACTGCGCCTCTAATGGGTTCAGTCGGCTTTTAGACCTTAAAAAGCCACACTGCTTTAAAAAGCTCAGTATAATTCATTGACAACTCTGGACTTAAAAAAGACAAAGAAATAAGCTTAGTGTGCTAATTGGTCTTCAGAAATGTTTTCTTCATTTAATGGCAGGTTCTGAGTGAAAATGGTTTCAAATAAATTCACATTTTGAATTTTAAAACTTGACAGGAAGAACATTTTATTTCATGGATTTTTTTGATCAGTTCATAAAAACATCAGTTATCAGTCGATAAAATGATTGATTACAATTCAATCAATCAATCCATTTACCCATCCATCCATCCATCCATCCATCCATCCATCCATCCATCCATCCATCCATCCATCCATCCATCCATCCATCCATCCAACCACCCACATATTTACCCATCTATCTTTTCATCCATCCACCCACCCATTTATCGTTCCACCCACCCCTCCCTCCATCTCTTTACTAATTTATCTTTCCATCCATCCATCCATCCATCCATCCATCCATCCATCCATCCATCCATTAATTTACCCATCTATCAATCCATGTATCCATCCATCCATCTATTTACCTATCCATCCATTCATCCATCCATCCATCCAACCACCCACCTATTTACTCATCTATCTTTCCATCCATCATCCATCCATCCATCCATCCATCCATCCAACCACCCACCAATTTACCCATCTATTTTTTCATTTATCCATGCATTTATCCATTCATCAATCTATCCATCCATTCACCCACCCAACCATTTTTCTATCTATCTTTCCATCTATCTATCCATTTACTCATCTATCTTTCCATTCATACATCTACCTATCTATCTTTTCAGCTATGCACCCATCTATCCTTCAATCCATTTATCCATCCATCCATCCATCCATCCACCCAATTATCCATCCATCCATCCATCCATCCACTTATCTTTTCACCCATGCACCCATCCATCCTTCAATTCACCTATCCATCCATCCATCCATCCATCCATCCATCCATCCATCCATCCATCCATCCATCCATCCATCAAATTATCCATCCATCTATCCATCCTTTCATCTAATTTTCCACCTATTCACCCTCCCACACATTACCCATTTATCTTTACATCCCTCCATCCATCCATCCATCCATTTATCCATCCATCCATCTACCTATTTACACATCTATCTTTTCATCTATTCATCCATCCATCCATCCATTCATCCTTTCATCCATTTACTATCAATTTTTCCACCTATCCACCCTCCCACACATTTATCCATCCATCCATCCATCCATCCATCCATCCTGTCTGTCTGTCCATCTTTCTATAATCTTCAATGCAGTATTGAGTATATGATGAATGTACAGTATCTGTTGTTGATTGTACTGTAATGTGTGTTGTCAGGTGTCTCTGGCAGTGAATGTGGCCAGTGAATGCGGTTACACAGACGAGCACTACAAAGACCTTCAGCAGCTGCAAAAAGACTTCGGCCCGTTCCATTTCAACGTCTTGGCTTTTCCCTGTAACCAGTTCGGTCAGCAGGAGCCCGGCAGCGATAAAGAGATCGACAGCTTCGTGCGCAGAGTCTACGGGGTTTCCTTTCCAATCTTCAGCAAAATAGCTGTTGTGGGTATTGGGGCAAACAATGCTTACAAATACCTCGTCGGTGAGTGGAAGCATTCATTTACACATTTAGGGCTGTGTGTGAAATGGAAATTCGATTTGAGTTTGGGAAAAACAATTATAGAGATAAAATAATTACTGTGTCATACCGTCCCCTTTTTAGAAGTCTGCATGCATTCGTTTGTTCGCCCAATCTCACATGGAAATCAGTACAATCATATACTGTGACCTTTTGAGCATGGGACGTGCTTGATTTATTGAAGTGTATTCAATTCTTTTTATGTTTTTATAAGCGTGAAGGAAAACTTCAGCCTCAAAGACGAGCAGAACACACACGTATAAAGTCATCTTTTAGCTCAAACTCCATCTACGTGTTCAAATACATGCAAAAATGTGGCACATAATTATATAAACCATTGTTTGTTATCTAATAAATGATCGAAAAAAAGTTGAAAATGGACGTCCCGGTGGCCTCGGCTGAGTCAGTTGGCATTTCTGTGTGAAATTTACGTGTTCTCTCGTGTTGGCGTGGGTTTCCTGCGGGTGCTTCGGTTTTCCCCACAAGTCCAAAGACATGTGGGTGAATTGGGTAAATTGTCCGTAGTGTATGTGTGTGAATGAGAGTGTATGGATGTTTCCCAGTGATGGGTTGCGGCTGGAAGGGCATCCACTGCGTAAAACATATGCTGGTTAAGTTGGCAGTTCATTCCTCTATGGGGACCCCATATCAATAAAGAGACTAAGCCGAAAAGAAAATAAATGAATGAATGAAGTTGAAATTGTTTGTGTAATTGTAAAGCCTCAAGAACATTACAAAACTTTGTCCAGATTTCGGCATGATTAACTTGACGTAAACGGTGTTGGGATGTACAAATAGGCATGGGACACAACATTCAATCATTTCTACTTTTGTAGAGTGTCATAGCACTGTGGCGAATTTAGGCATGGGCAATCGTTTACTCCTATTTTTATCCTAGTCATTTCCCCATAGACAAATGCAGTGGAAATTGTAAAGCAATTGCAGAAAAGAGCACACATACACATTTGCAGAACAAGGAGCCGATGACACTAAAAACATTTTCCAGTTCTGAAAACATAAGGAGCACCACACAGCCTTTCTGTTAACTTAAGAGCAGTGTGCTGCACTTTATGTTGCTAGGCAACCACTGTATCAATGGTCTTTGTACTGGAGTGCATGACATTGTTTTTTTTCTGAAAGAGAATGACTCTACGTACTTATTGTTTTCATATACAGAGGGGGAAAACTTTTGAACACGTCACTATTTTTCTCAAAAAACGTATTTTTAAAGCTGCTGTTGACTTAAAATTTTCCTCAGATGTTGGTAACAACCAAATAAATCCATATATGGAAGGAAAACAAATGTAATTAGTGTACAAATGAATGTAAGTATGTGTAACGGAATGAAATGAAAAAGGAAAGAGACAAAGTATTGAACACATGAAGAAAGGGAGGTGTGGAAAGGCAGTGAAAGCTCAGACAGCAGATGAAATCTCTCATTAGTTCTTCAGCAATTCTCTGCCCTTCCCCAGTGTAAATGAATATCAGCTGCTTCAGTCCAACATCTACATTAGCAGGAGGATGAAAACGAAAGCAGGGTGGGCATTTCAGCAAGACAATGATCCAAAACACAGCCAAGGAGACTCTCAGATGCTTTCAGAAAAAGAAAATCAAGCTGTAGAATGGCCCAGCCAATCACCTGACTTGAATCCAATAATCAGCAGGAGATTGAGCTGAAGCTCGTTTTAGTCACTCCTGCGGGAGTTAGAGCTGAGGATTGAGGGTCTAAGTGGAAGAAAGAAAATAGCGGAATGATCAACGCTGAAGGAAAACAGTTAGTGGAGAAACTCGACGCTGGAAAAGAAATTTTTGGGGGATTAAAAGGCTAAGGAGATAAGGGTGGAGATCAGAGAAGGGGTAAAAGGTAGCGGAAGCACTCAACGCTGTAAGGAAGAAAAGAAGGGGCAAATAATTGCCAGGCGCAGGATCTCGACGGCGGAAAGAAGAAAATGAGTATACAAGAGTATATATGAATATATATGTATATATATAAATCACCAAGTAAGGGCCGGGGAGGGGCGGTGATTGACTCCTGCGGGAGTCGAAGCTCAGAGCGACCCCTGCGGGGGTCAGAGCTGATTGTGGGCATTTCTCCTGCTGAAGGAGGAGATTGTATTTTAAATACAAAATACAAAATTAAAGTTCAGAATTACTAGAGGAGAACCACAGAAGCATCAAGATTTTGACACTGTTGAAGTCATATAAGAGGCGTCTTTAAGCTGCCATCACCAAAAAAGCCTTTTATATAAAATACATTTCAGTAGTTCAGCACTTTCACGTTGTGTAATTCCAATGTTAACTCATTTTCCAGATTTTGTTTTGTTTTGTCTTATTTTTATGCTTGTGTTGTTTGGGTTTTTACCTAAATCTGGTTCAATTCCAAGTCAACAGCTCCTTTAGAAACATTAAAAAAAGCATGATGTCTTTAATAGACAGATTTCACACGGCAGCCATTTTAAACAGCAAAATCGAGGCTGCGGTGGGAGGAAATCCAGCAGTATCACCTGAGTCACATAAGAATGTTGTGTACCTAGCTGTATATGCTATCAGCAAAGAGAAAATGACACACATTTATCATTTCACTGCCTACCGAGTGACCCAAGGTCCATTCTGAATGAATAGTGAAAATAAAAAGGGATATCTGAGCTCATTTTCGGCTAAGTTAAGGGAAATGGCACTAGTTAGCTAATGTTTTCTTTCCCAAACACATGTTTTAGATGTCATTAATCAAAGTCAAGTTAATGAACTGATTCTTTCACTATATTAGACTCGTCACAATACTGAATTTCGGTGCCGAAAAAAAAAAAAAAAACGTCCATTTCCCATTAACATTTAAGGCACTGTTGATGGCATTCGTAAACAGCGCTGATTTGCTACTGTGTTCATGTGCTTAACAGAAATGACTGTGATTGGCCGAGAAGATCATCAGTTCACTGCACTTCACTGATGTTTACCGATTGCAAACAAAGATGAGCGATCCGCTGATAAATCGGCTAATCTTCACGGCATTAAAGTGATCCAATGTCTGTGTATCTGTGTTTGTAATCTGTGAAGAGCAGTATACTGATGTCCTTCATGGTCAATCAGTCATTTCTGCTGAGCACTGGTGAATACTTTTTAGAAATCAGCGCTGTTTATGAACGCGATCAGCAGCGCTTAAATGTAAGCAGTAAATGGACGTTTTTAAAAGTTCAGTACCAGGACAACACCATTTCAGACAACATGAGGGTGTGCTACAGAGGACTGCAGTATTTTATCGCTCACCGGGTTACATAGACTGAAGCAGGAAAGCGTCTCCATGGTGTTACTGCCATGAACTAAAACCTCGGAGAACACTTAAGTGTATTACCCTTAAAGAGATTCTGATGTTGTTTGATGCCTAATCTGCTTACTGAATGATATTAAAGTGATGTTTACACCATTTCTGCATTTTGAAATCGCAGGAACAGCTGGAGGGTTGTAGTCCACATCACGTTGTTGCAATGTTTACAGTGCTGAGCATATACTTCCGGGTTTCTTGCCACCCAGCCTTGCTTTTGTGTTTTAAAACAGCGGCAGCATGAAATAAGCACATACTTATGCTGTATATATGGAGCAAAATGCCATCGGAAGGAAGCACTAAATAGACTAGGGGTTCCCAAACTTTTCAGCCCACGACCCCCAAAATAACAATTCCAGTGATTCGCGACCCCTACTGTCCTCGCAGGGACAACACAAAAAGTGCAACAGTCTAACAACCATGTAATGTTTCACTTATTAACTGGCTTGTCATTTGTATGTTGTTTTTTTATGTAACTATTAAACACTAGTTTTGTCTTCTGTAGGTTATGTATAAAATATGGTAATTCTAATAGTTTAATTACACTCTAAAAATATTGTTATTCAAAAAAAATATTAATTATTGCAACAGTTTGCATTAATATATTCAAGTTACGACAACATCTAACAAAATAAAGTTCAGACAACAAACTTTAATATGTTGGCCAAATCTTTTCCTCTTCAATCAGAGGTATTTTTACAAAGCAAAAACCTCAAATTTTTAAGTTGAGTACTTAAAAAAATAAGTTGTTTGACTTAGTTTTTTTCATTAAAATTAAAAACATATCCAGTGTTATGTACTTAATTACATGCCCGTTTTCAAGTTTAGAACCTCAAATAAATGAAGTATCGGAAATTGTTTAATTTTTTGTTTGTTTTCAAATTTACTGTTCAAGCTTGTAAGAAATACATTTAATAACCACATTTTTGTTTTCTAATATTTTTTTATTTGTATTAAACCACAGGTTTTTATTGTTTTACAAAACAAAAACATGTACTGTTCCATATTATCAGTATAGAAAAATAACAAAAAACATCAGTATGTGGACTTAAAAGTACAAAACAACTCCATTAGTGTGGAAAAATTGAGTTATTAACCCAATTTCTTGCTACAAGTTAAATATTGTTTTAAAGTAACTGACAGATACATTTACCTTTAAAATAGCCGCATTTTTGAATTAATGTATTTGTCAATATTTTCCTGTTTTGAAAACTTAATAAAATAATTTTGGCAGCTTAAAAGTTTTAATCTAATCAGCATTTTAGAATTTTTAAGTTACAATAATATGTTAAACTATGTAGTGGTAACAGACCTCTTGAGTTATTTTTTAGAGTGTACATAGATTTTTGGAAATCACCAAGCGACCCCCCTCCCATTTTGTCCTGACCCTCACTTTGGAAATCACTGAAATAGACAATTACTGGAAAATCTATGCATCTTCTTGATGACAGAATGGCGTAACATGTAGTCTGGCATATTTGTTACCCGCGACACGTCAAGATTTGATCTAGACACTGTTTAACCGTGAATGATAACTGTGTAATTTGAATGGGCTTAAATCATACGAACATGATTCTTAAAGTCATGCCAAGCTATATTCTAGAAGATGATCAGATATAAGAAATCAATAAAAAACCTTTTGATCATATTTAGTCATTAATTCAATAATCCCTCATAATCATTTTTTGAATCGTGATTATGATCTTTTCCATAATCGAGCAGCCCTAATCCCTACTAACAACCCAAGCTCATTCTGGAAACGTAGCCCCACGGACGTTTCTGGAGACCGCGATGTACGTGGCCGGAGGTATGTACGGATGTGTTTAGTTTTTTTCGAGCGAACACTGTGGGGTGTGTATAGGGGCCTCCTCTTCGCGCTTGCCGGCCGACGGCTCGCCTCCGAGTGGAGGGCTTTCCTGATGCAACTAGTTTGTCCGCTTAGCTCACAGCGTTGCGTCGGCGGAGCGGAGGCCCCAGAGGAGGAACCGGCCGCGGGGACGACAACCGGGATCAAGTCCGGGGAACAGCGGTTCCAGAAATCAGGTAAGATGAAAAATGGAATCTAAAAAAATAAGGGCGAGAACGCGGCGGGATCCGAAAACGCGGTCGAAATCGAAGACGAGGGCTTTTGCTTTTTTTTGTTTTTTGTTTTTCCGGACGGCTTTTGCAAACCGTCGCTCTGGGTTTAGGGAAGGAGGAGGAGGAAGAGGAGGGCGGCCGGGTCGGTCGATCCGGTGGCTTTTCGCGCAAGAACGGCGCAGGCGCGAATGGCGCGCGCTCCCGAGAGGCGCCCGAGACGCAAAAAAGCGCGCACAGCACAGATCCGCGAAAACAAAAAACGCTCGAATACGTACCTCCCGGGACTTATCTCGCGGTCCGCAGAAACGTCCGCGGGGCTACGTTTCCACAATGAGCCTGGGTTGCCTACTAAATGAGGAAAATGGTAGAAACCATGACAGCATTTATAATGGTTTTAATGGGAACTCGCTTGCCTATTGTTTTTCTACAGGCGGCACTTTGAAACCACAAAGTCCTACTGAGACATGTCTCAAAACAGTATTCATTTAATCATTTTCCTTTGGCTTAGTCCCTTATTTATCAGTGGTCACCACAGCGGAATGAACCGCCAACTATTCCAGCATGTGTTTTAAGCAGCAGATGCCCTTCCAGCTGCAACTCAATACTGGGAAACACTCATACACTCTTACATTTACACACACACTCATACACTACAGTCAATTCAGTTAATCCAATTCCCCTATAGCGCATGTGTTTGGACTGTGGGGGAAACCGGAGCACCCAGGGGAAACCCACGCCAACACGGGGAGAACATGCAAACTCCACATAGAAATGTTAACTTTCCCAGCCAGGACTCAAACTAGTGACCTTCTTGCAGTGCTAACCACTGAGCCACCATGCCACCCACGTCTGAACAACATTAAATACAAAATATAAGGAGTTCCCGCTCAAGCGAACACTTACTATTCAGGTAGCATGACATAAACAAACAGCTTGAGGAAGCTTTTAATTTTTCCCACAATAAGATCACAACCTTACTGATTTGACATGGTTTGCTCTCATCTAAACACTCATCCGTCTTTCTTCTAATTTCAGAAGCGTCTAGAAAAGAGCCGACCTGGAATTTCTGGAAGTACCTCATTGATACCGACGGCAAAGTCGTTGATGCTTGGGGTCCCGAAGTCTCCGTCAAAGAAATTCGCCCACGGATCACGGAGATGGTTCGGAAGTTGATCATCAAGAGGAAAGAAGAGCTGTAAAAATCCTCATCTGCGAACCCTGTTGACACTCAGACCTCAGAAACAGATCTCTTTGAAGAAACACATGCTAATTTAGGCCTCTTCAAACAGCGCAGCGTGAGATTACTCCAGCACAGCTCACATCTCCTCTACTTTGTTGCATCAGATTTGTTCTCTTGACATGTTTGTGAAGAGAAGCACTGAGAAATAAAGACCACTTTTATTAACAGACTGACTAAATGATGGCAAAACAATGAAAAGGGAGCAATAGGATGAATGGTTCTGGAGCTGAAATGTTTGTTTTTATGTACTCCAGCTAACATTTTTACTTCTGCGATCTTTCTAAGAGGTGAAAATGGCTTCAATAAAGGTTTTTTAAAGTGTTTTCAGATTTTATTCACTGATTTCATTTATTTTTCTGATGAAAATATGACTTGGGGGGGCTGGGGGCTGCATAGTGGCGCAGTGTGTCGCCTCACAGCAAAAAGGGCGCAGGTTCGAGCCTCGGTTGGGTCAGCTGGCATTCCTGTGTGGAGTTTGCATGTTCTCCCCTTCTTGGTGTGGGTTTCCTCCAGGTGCTCCGGTTTCCACCACAAGTCCAAAGACATGCGCTATAGGTGAATTGGGTAATTTGTCTGTAGTGTATGAGTGTGTATGGGTGTTTCCCAGTGCTGGATTGTGGCTGGAAGTGCATCCACTGCGTAAAACACATATTGGATTAGTTGGCAGTTCATTCCGCTGTGGCGACCCCTGATTAAAATAGGGACTAAGCCGAAGACAAAAAGAATGAATGAATATGACTTGTGTAACACAAATAGATTATTATAGTACCGTCCCAACTGTGAATTACTACTTTAACCCACAGCATTACATAATTTCACCCAGTACATTGGGTTATTTGGATTTAATGTAATTTATTAATTGTAGTAATACTACTAGAAGCGGTAGTAGAAGTAATATACTACTACTATATTAATAGAGCGGAGAAACTGGCGTCACCTTGTAGGCCAATTGACTGCTAGTGTCACCGACTCGGTCCCAATCATTCCCCTCGCTGGCCAGCAGAGGCCACCATCTCCGGACTTTTAGCATTACATCATCCACTTAAACTGATAAGCGCGCACACCTGAGTCCAATCTCGCTACGACCCACGCTACCTTGCTTGTATCTGGACTCTGAACCATGCCGCCTGCTTTTGACCCACGCCTGCTATTGAGACTGAACTACGCCTGCCACTGATCCATGCCTGTTATATCTCTCTGTGACGTTCAGCCGCCAGCCCTTCGACCCATTTTAAATACAGTTGATGTGGGTTCACACGTGAGTGCGTATTGTATGATTGTGTTTGAACTGTGTCTATTAAATACTGCAAATGGATCCCTCCGTGTCAGGCTCCTCGTTACAGCCAGCATAAAATTGGTTCCCTTAATAAAATCCCCGTAGGGTTTTCCAATAGGTTTTTCGAAGATTGCAAATAATAAGCTCTGTGCTCAAACACAAATCATTACACTCATGTTTTATCCAGCCAGATAATCCTCACACGAAAACACAGTTTTTAGATCTTAAATGCAAATGCAAGAACTAATAAGCTAACATTAGGCTATAAGCGACTATAGGATTGAGAACACACTAGCTTATTTTTAGAAATATGGTCCATGACAAAGATTTACTCTCTCGGCGTATTAAATTATAACCCATGCTCTATATTATAAACAAATACAAATATGCAAAAACACATCTGTATAGACCTTACGTGGCTTTTGGATGGTTTCTAATGTGGGAAATGCATTTTGTTTTGCTTTACTGTTGTTTTAAAAGTTTTAAAACTGTATGTGTAAATGTGCCTACATAGTATTATCATTAGACATATTGAAATAAGTGTATCGCTCGCATGCATACAGCTTGCTTACCTTAACAGACGACAGAAAGGAGGCGTGAGGAACAAGTCTATCAAATGCCTGCAGGTTCCATCATGGACACAGAGCAACATTCAATATTGTTGTTTTTTGTCAAAAAGTACTGCAAAAAGCAGCCCATACAGTCATATATGCTATAAATATTGAGGAGTGTAAATATTGCAGTAATGACAGAGTTAAATGTGTTCAGATGAAGAAAAAAAATCTATGAAAAAATCAACTGATCATGTTAAAATGACAGTTAACATGTGTGTATTTTTACATTTGCATTACTGAAAGCAGGAAAGAGACTGTCACGGTACGGGATTGAAAACGGGAACAAAACAGGTTGTAGAATCCAAGTGCAAATTTTAATGACAATTGTGCAGCGAAAGTCACAAAAATCAAAGTAACAAACAAAACAAACAAGCGAGCAACTCAAACAGATTAACTCGAACTAGACTTTAACAACTGAGACAAGATACTAGAGCAAGATCAGGAACACATACCAACAACAATGACAACGACCACATAGATATATATACATCATAGATATACACACTAGATATCGCATAGGGACCCTGAGCATGCGTCAATAGCGCCGCCACATTGGTACAGTGCTCCCAGGACAAATGTCATTCAACCGCACTAGTCAAGACAGTGTTATTACGTGAAGATGCTGGACTTTAGCGCTGTCTACGGGTGTAGTAACGAGCAAACAAAGAAAACAAAGCACAAAGGCAGAACATTTCATAGGTAATATTAAGTTTTTTTCTGTTTTTGTATGTTCTGAACTTTTGTGCTAATCAGGTAACGTTATTGATGATAATACAGTCTCTTACTGCATTCACCATACGGCAAAGCAGCTCCAACTCGCACTAAACACTCGGCTTATGCTAGTTTTGTTGAATAAAATCAGCAAACAATGCAAAAGAAATATGACAACGAGATGCTGCGCTGCCAGAAACTTGTATTATTGTCGGCTAACGTTAGTGAAAGAGTCGTTCGGGGATTAATTCACAAACGAATCGCTCCCTCCGTCAGTATGAGAAGTGAAAGCAGGAGAGGAGGTGTGTTTCAGGACATGATTATATTAAATTTAACAGGGAGGGTGAATAGTACATTTCTGTACACAAACACAAGCTTTTTGTCAAGGATGCCCGTGCGGTCACTGATCCATCAAGGTAGAAAAGTGATGTAAAATTATAATTTTTGTAATTAGAAAAAAAAAAATTACATACTAACATCCAGGAAAACTCCCGATCATAGATATATGTGTATATGTGTATATCTCTGGCTTTGCATGGCCACAGTCCTCCACTGTACCTCGGTCCTGCATTCATTTTAAAGGAGCGCTACCCTGTAGCAAGATGGCGGCGCTATTGACGCATTCCGTCCAATAGACAACAACAGGCCAGGCGACATCTAGTGTATATTTCTATGTATATACATTAGATGTCGCCTAGCCTATTGTTGTCTATTGGATGTAATGCGTCAATAGCGCCGCCATCTTGGTACAGGGTAGCGCTCCTTTAAAATGAATGCCGGACCAAGGTACAGTGGAGGACTGTGGCCATCCAAAGCCAGAGATATACACATATATTCAACATTGGTCGGATATCCGAATAAACAATTTGTGAATTAATATGTTTTGTGTTGGTCTTAAAACAGGATTGTTGCTAGATCAGAAACTGTGGCCTGAAGTTATCAATAATTATTTATATTATTTATTACATTTCCCCTTTATTGTATTTTATTAATGTCTACCCAAACCCTAAACCTAACTATCACCACAGTACTGTAAAATATTAATGATTGTTTTACAGTGTCACAAAAATGATGCTAAATTGATGGCATAACTGCAGCTGTATCCTATTTAGGCTACACAAAACAGAAACATGATTAAAATACATAAAATCATCATTTCAGAGTATTTGTAAAAGTCGGGATTCGAACCCAACACGTCATTTGAAACACAGTGACAGCGTGCTCACGCACAGTCCACACTAGGCCATATGAAACGGGAAATTCTTCTTGACCTTGACAGCCAAATGCAGATTCGCCAGGTCTCGAAACGCCACATGACTTAAGTGCTTCGGATCATGCTTCGGTGCAGTGTTTCGAAACACTTGCGCTTCGGGATCTCGACACTGTATCGAAACGTCAGTTTCACGTCAGCCATCCCTACCTCTTGCCTGTTATGCCTAGTTCACACTAGAGGATTTTAAGCCTGATTTGAGCCCGATTTGGAAGTTAACGAGCTCGGCGACAGATCGGGCTGTGATCGAGAAGAAATCTGCGGGTGCTCGCCGCTCGCCGCTCTTTATGTGTGAACTACTGAACAACGCATCAACGAGGCTCGCTGACGCGTTGCCGACACCTCGCAGACGGAAATCCAACATTTAGCATGCTGAATATTCCAGAGCAGTCGGCAGACTCAACCCCACGTGTGGTCAGATGTAGTGACGAGCTGCAGCCAATGAGAGAGCATATCAGCATGAGCTGAATTCCTGTGTGTTCAGGAGCTCAGCAGAAACATCTGTGATTGGTCAGAATGGGCATCAGTGCACTCGCTTCATTCTGCGTTAGCACAGACATGAGAGGAGGCTATATTAACAGTGGAACTAGAATTCTGTAACTATTAGAATTACCATACTGCTCATTCTGACCGTTCTCATATGAAACGCCATATTGTCACAACATATTTACATTCAAAGCTATTATTGAGATATTAAAATTAAGCTTTGAATGTCTGACATCATATTTAATGACACCATTACCCTAAAAATATCATATTTTTTTGGTAATACAGCCTATAAATATGTAGTTAAGATACTAGAACACATAAAGATCTTGGCTTTCATTTTCACTTTCAAACAGGAGCTATTTCACTGCACAGAATATGCTGTTTTTTAAGATATCTGAAGTAAATTGATGTTTTTGCCATCAGAAAGTTTTGTTTATGTTAGCAGGAAATTGCTAGGCAAGAAAACGCACACATATTTAAAGTCACAGTGAAAAGTATCAGACATGCATGCAGTCATTTTGACCAATATGGTAATTTAAGGCAGAAATGCTCAGTTCTTTACTGTTTTGTAATAAAAAAAATAACAATGTCAGAAAGAAATACACTAATAGTTAGAAAACGGCAGGGTGTTATAAACATGTTAGTTTTATTTCAAAGAGTTATAAAATTACAAAAGCTAAAAACTCTCTGTGTATCTATCCACTGGAACCTGCAGATGAGGGATTAATCCGCTGGTAGATCAGCTGATTTGACAATGTTTTTAAATGCTTTCTCCAAAGCTTGAAACGCTGTTAGTGATGTCATCAGCACACAAGCAGCCAATAGTGTTCAGCTTTTTCTGACGACTCCTCCCTCAAAATTTCATTGGCTGTGGTTTGGTAGCTTGAATGAGCTGATGGGGTATGAGATGTTGTCAGATCATGTAGTGTGTGACCCCCCTCTTGTGGACCATTCACAGAGTGTTGCGTAGTGTGAACACCACAGAGATTAAAAGACACAAAGTCAAGTCATGTAGTGTGAACGGCACAGCGATCTGCTGATGTCTAAAATCCTGTAGTGTGAACTAGGCTTTAGTCGACTACGATTCTGGGCTGTCTCCATATACCTGTTTGCACTCACCATTGCTTGCCTCACCACTGATTAATCCTGCATTTGGATCCTACCTCAGTTGGTTGTGTCACTCCCCGTTGTTACACAAATATACTGGAATGCATTAAACCGATGCTGGATCAAACATAGATAAACCGAAAAGGTAGGTTAAAAAAAAAAAGCTTCATTTTAGTGTTTTTTTTTTCACATTTGACTCAGTGAAAAGTTGATACAACCCAGCATTCATAGAGTGTTTAATTAAATAATTGATTTAAATTCAATTCATTTCTTTTGAACATCCTTTCAAATGTTTTGTTAAAGATCTGCAGGCTGAAATGCTTCACTGTCCCTCACAAGCCAAAATGTATTCAAAGTAAAATATTTCGACAAGATATGTCCTCCAATTTTTGTTTATGCAGAGGTTTTGAGGATAGAACATCTTTTGTACAGTTTCTTCACAGACGTGTCCTCTAAATCCAAAGCAAGAGCTCATCGTGACTCTAGAGACACTTTTGGAACACTTAAATGTGTTGAAGCGTGTATAGGGGTGTTACAAAGCAAATTAAATACAACTAAATAAATTAATTACAATAAATAATTATGGAACTTATCTGTGATGTTCATATTGTCCTCAGAAAATGCAAAAAATGCTTTTCTTACTTAGATTTTTTTTGTCTTGTTTCTAGTTGTTAAACTCATTTAATATTGGCATTATTTCTCTAAACAAAACGATATGTGAATTTTTAGATGTTTGGACTAGAAACAAGACAAAAAATCTAAGTAAGAAAAGCATTTTTTGCAGTGTAGGGAAGATAATTCTGTTATTAACTCTTCAAACTTCACTTTTTAGTCATATATTTATCTATTATTATTATTTTTGGCATGTTTCAAAACTGAAATTGTGCGATGAACGTCGGTCACAGTAACTTTTATTTCCTGGTTTCGTTCCGGAAATTATCCGTTTACAGATTAAGCGCTGATCCAAAACGTCTGCTTTACAATGAGTACGTTAATAATCTGATTTTAATAAGATTAAGACAATACTCTGAATAAGAGTCGACCATTTAAACAGCGATTTCTGATTCATTTAATCTGATTAAGATAATAATGGAACTAAACAGAAATGGTATTAAGACGTGGAGTATGGCGATTTTATTGCCATAATTGAAGTGCAGTACAGACATGTAAACACCGCAATCACACTATTACCGTCGTGTAGGATTGTCGCCGCATTTTGCGACAGGATAGTCTATTGACCTTATTCTTTCATGCGGATGTTCGCTCGCTTTTGGGATTGTTTTAGAACTTCCGATTTCAGTCACCTATGGGAGAAATGACTAGGAATAACTAATGTCATCAAACTTGCTCTACAAACTAGTGTTTGCATGACTATACAGACCGGGTTGAATAATTTAATAAGAAAATATTAGCTTGCAACATCAAGCAGCAGAATGAGCTGTTTTTAAACCTCTAAAAATTAATGGAAGTGAATGAGACTGGAAGTTTCCAGCCAAAAAGATTCAAATGGCTGCGCCCGCTCGTATGTGAAGAATAAGGTGAATACACACACGGCTGTTTGACACTATTTTCTGCACCTATCGAGTCAGTGAAAGACCACAGACACCTGCAACGTGAAATGCAGAACTTTTTTTTCTCTCCATAAGGCGTTTGGTATCGAATATCATTAAAACAACACTCTTCCAGCAGTTCATACTCGCATGCAATATCTCATTTGTCACAGGAGGCATGCGTTAAATGTTCCTGAATAAAAGCGAAAGTGCCAAACTGCAGTTAAAGTCAACAAATTAAAAATGTTTGAGAACAAACCAATCAGAGTCTCATCTCCCATTCCCTTTAAGACTCAGCTGCATCGCGCCATAGTGCATTTGCTATTTACATGGTGGACTTTGCAAGTGTAAAAACTGAACGCTTCACTAGCAAGAAAACAGTTAAACAGAGCATCTAAAGCACGCGGATAAAGAATGAGCCTCCTCCATTCAGCCTCTTTACTTTCTCTTTACTTCTTTACTTTCGTGAATAAGGAAACAGTGTTGAAGGAAACAGTTTTGACATCCATCAGTATACGTAATAAATTTCATTTGTTAAGCGCAAAGATTTGTTTCATTACTATTTCTAAATTCAGTTCTAATTTCCAGCAAAGGAATAAATGAGCAATAATACAGAGCTACATCCAAACATCCGTTCTATTCTTATGCCCCATATAGTGACACATACGTCTCCAAAATCCGACAGGTGGACAAATCTAAGCTTGTTTTTAATAAAACAAATAGAAATATGCATATAATAAATAATACAGCTAATAATGACAACATTATACAAACTGTCATGAATAAACTGAAAAAAAACAGCCGAGATGTAGAGGCATGGAGGCGGTGGTTTTTATATTTATGTAAAAAATAATCATTTTTTTAATATTTAATTACTTTAATTCTTTTGCATTTGTGTATTGCTGTACATCCTGTGTGTATTAAGCAATGTTTAAGCATTTAAGGCGCACAACTAATGCGCTCTGCGCTGGACTTTAGACCTGCTTTCAGCTGGTCAATTCTGCAGTCAATTTTAGTTCCTCAAAATAGCAGTGCACCAACAATCCGCCTTAACACACCTCTTTTCTTGACTGGAACACCCATGAGTCCACAAAGTGGTGCAAATGGATTTGCTATTTAAACAATATGGCACAAAACCTGAAAATTACTGTTGCGCAGGTCTGAAAATTAGCAACAAATCACGCCAAACACGTCTTTCGCCTTCCGCCCCATTCACACGGGGCTTCAGCGTCAACGCTTGACTGAAGGTGTGTCTAAAGTTGGGGCTAACGTGATCGTCATAGCAGCGTCAGCCAATGAAATTCAATTAGCAATAGGCCACTGTCTTGCTGGTGTATTTGCATACAGCAATCTGATTGGCTGACGCTTCCATCGGCGCTTGAAAAGGTTAGCTAGTCCCAACTTTTGCAGCGAGCAACACCTCTGAAGCGGCACCGACGGATCCACAATGCCGTTCGGCAATGCCTGACATCACCCATTCAAAGTGAATGAAAAGCGTTGATGCTGACCCCCCATGTGAATGGGGCCAGGTGTATAAAAGGGCCCATTGTCGTCCACCATGTTAGCTGAATTGTTCCAATGACTCAAATGCATACTCATTTTTAAAAACCTCTGTTTTCACATTCCACACTGCAACACCGAACAACATTGTAAAGTTATCAACTTTAGACAGTGTTTCCTAAAAACGGTATCTGTGTGAACAAAAGGTCAAAACAGATAGAAAAATACGCATTTTTAAACGAAAACAAATTAGTGTGGACATGACCTAAAAGCACACACAGCACACTAGCAAATACAAAGAAAAAAGGCAGTAAAAATAAAAGGCAGACATCAACTTGACAGGGAGAAATGCCCCGTGGA
Organism: Danio rerio; assembly: GCF_052040795.2. Lineage (NCBI taxonomy): Eukaryota > Metazoa > Chordata > Actinopteri > Cypriniformes > Danionidae > Danio > Danio rerio. The sequence goes on along the minus strand of NC_141043.1, from coordinate 45,570,724 downwards.
AACCCACTGTCATTCCAATTAAATTCAGCAGCCTGAAGCTTCATGAAGGACGATATGAATGGAATTTCAGATCAGATTTCACCCTTTTCCAGGTCAAAAGCTCTTGAATCTTCAGCCTGAAGCAGGGATTGTGATATCCCTGATCAACAAACATGGCATGGCTGCTGTCTCATTATGCATAATCATAATTCAAGACCTTTCTGATTTACCAACATCACTGTCAGAATATCAAGCAGCTCAAACCTTTCTTTACACAACCCAGTGTTCAGAGAAGTGTCTTCAATGGCAGGCTATGATGGAAAAGCTGTTCAAAGCACTTCATATATCGCAGATGCATATAATTAGTAGCACTTTTGCAAATTTGTTACAATTATGGCTTAATTAAAAAATGACACACAATTAAAATATCCCGCTCACAAAGATTGCTCATTTTAGAATCTTCGCAGTCACTGTTGCACTCAGTAAACAAGCTTTTAAATAATAACAATTTGGGGACAGTCAGAAATTTTAATAATAATAATAATAACAATAATAATAGCAATAATAATAATAATAATAATAATAATAGATGCAATAACTTAAATTCAACAAACAGACCATCAAAAAGTGTGACAATATAATATAATATAATATAATATATAATATAATATAATATAATATAATATAATATAATAATATAATATAATATAATATAATATAATATAATAATATAATATAATATAATATAATATAATATAATATAATATAATATAATATAATATAATTTGAGCCTAGGCTGGTTCAGTTGGGATTTCTGTGCGGAGTTTGCATGTTCTCCCAGTGTTTCCCTTGGGGTTGCTCTGGTTCACCCCGACCCCCCACCCCCACCCCCCCAGGTTCAAAGACATGCGCTATAGGGGAATTGGATAAGCAAAAAATTGTCCATAGTGTGTGTGTGAATGAGAGTGTATGAGTGTTTTCCAGTGATGGGCAGATGCGCTGTGTAAAACCTGCTGGATAAGTTAGCGGTTCATTCCGCGGTGACAACCCCTGGTTAATAAAGGCACTGAAAAGAAAATGAATAATTAATAATTGATAAATGAATAATTAAGCAAAAAAATATATATATGATAATATTAAATAATAATTCATTCATTTTCTCTAGGGGTCTAAATGATAATAACAAACACATTCATTCATTTTCATTTTCTTAGTCCCTTTATTAGTCCGGGGTCGGAATGAACCGCCAACTTATCCAGCAAGTTTTTACGCAAGTTTTTCCAGCTGCAACTCATCTCTGGGAAACATCCACACACACATTCACACACACACACTCATACACTATGGACAATTTAGCCTACCCAATTCACCTGTACCGCATGTCTTTGGACTGTGGGGGAAACCGGAGCACCGGGAGCAAGCCCACGCGAAGGCAGGGAGAACATGCAAACTCCACACAGAAACGCCAACTGAGCTGAGGTTCGAACCAGCGACTTTCTTGCAGTGAGGCGACAGCACTACCTACTGCGCCACTGCCTCGTCTAATAACAAACACATAAAATTAAAATTAGAAATTGACAAAACTATAAATTAATAAACAATCAAACCTAAATATCAATCTTATTTGCAAAAGCAAAAGACATCATGATCCCAGTTGTAAGAGCAGCAAGTAATAACTTGTCTTCTCGTTGATCTTTTGGAAAAGTTGCAGAAGGTAGATTTTTCCCATCTGTTGATCTGCATCCCAATTATCACAAATACTGCAGAAGACCTACCGGAACTAACATGGACCCGAGATTCTCACTGAGATCAGTCAAGTTTGGTGAAGATAAGAATCATGGTTTGGGGTTACATTCAGTATGGGGGCGTGCGAGAGATCTGCAGAGTGCACAGCAGCATCAACAGCCTGAGGTATCAAGACATTTGTGCTGCCCATTACATTACAAACCACAAGAGAGGGCAAATTCTCCAGCAGGATAGCGCTCCTCATACTTCAGCCTCCACATCAAAGCTCCTGAAAGCAAAGTAGGCCAATGTGCTACAGGATTGGCCAGTCCAGTCACCAGACATGAACATTATTGAGCATGTCTGGGGTAAGATGAAGAAGAAGGCATTGAAGATGAATCCAAAGAGTCTTGATAAACTCTGGGAGTCCTGCAAGAATGCTTTCTTTGCCATTCCAGATGACTTTATTAATCAGTGATTTGAGTCATTGCAGAGATGTATGGATGCAGTCCTCCAAGCTCATGATGGAGGCAGACACAATATTCATTCTTTTTCCACTGCAGCAGGACTTTATATTCTACATTGCAAATTATTTCTGTGAAAAGACAAGACTTTTGTCTAAGCAAAGTCAGAGCTTACTGTCCTAATTAAATAATTAAAAATCAAGGCATGATCATATTTTATTTTGGTAAAATAAGCGTCATCTAGAGGCCTTTGCCTTTTTATATAAACCACTTCGGTTACCAAATGATCAACTAGATGTCAAGTTATTATTAGTTGCTCCTAAAACTTGGATAGATGTCAGGTAGTGTATGTAAATAACAGAAAACAATTATAAAAAGCAATGAAATGAATGCAGAGATGCATAAATAAATGAAGAGCATGAATAAATATTAAGCATACGCAGATGAATCCCATCAGCTTGTGTTTGTCTGCTGGAGTCAGAGGAAGGTGAATAAATCATAAACAGTATTTGTTAACTTCACCATAATATGACAGCGTTTGAGACGCTTCCCGTGGCAGTAAACATCAGAAGTGGATTAAGACTCGTGGCTGTCAAAGGATTGTGAAACGGCTTTCATTTCCACCTTCAAAGCAAACATTTCACAAACACATCAAGCACATCGGAGGAGTCTCTTCTATAAGTCGTGAATAGAGAAGTAGGATTTAAACTTTTCCAGCAAATTACCGGCAGCCCCTTTTGTTTTGTTAAATAAAGCATGTCCACATTTCAGCAGTTTTGTTTCCTAAGCTGTCATTTCTGAGAATAACAATGCAAGTTTTGTATTACAAACATTTTTGGTTTGAAAAGAAGGTAATCTGTTATTGAACATGCTTATAAAACTGTCACTGTGACACATTTCTGTAGTTATCACGGCGTAATTACTGTAAACAGATCAAATGCCTCCTGATCATGTTTATTATAAAAACATTTCAACAGCGCAAGTTCTATAATTTGAAGAATTTGTGTAAAATGCCATCAAATCAACATCACACTGCAAGAAATCTTACTGCATTGATGTTTTTAGTTATTTAAATTAACCAGCACTACATCAAGAATCAACCCGGGCTCATTGTGGAAACATAGCCGCGCGGACGTTTCTGCGGACCACGAAATACGTCCCGGGAGGTACGTATTCAAGCAGTTTTTGTTTTCGCGGATCCGTGAGAGGTCGCTGTGCGTGCTTTTTCGCGTCTCGAGCGCCTCTCGGGAGCGCGCGCCATTCGCACCTGCGCTGTTCTCGAGTGAAAAGCCGCTGTGTAGCGACCGTCCGTCCGACTGGCCGGCTGAACGACCGAACGATTGACCAGGCCGCCCTCCTCTTCTTCCTCCTCCTCCTCCTTCCTTAAACCCAAGCGACGGTTTGCACAAGCTGCCCAGAAAGAAAAAGTAAAAGCCCTCGTCTTTGATTTCAACCGCGTTTTCGGATCCTGCCGCATTCTCGCCCTTATTTTTTGGATTATGTTTTTCAGCTTACCTGATTTCCGCCACCGCTCTTCCCCGGACCCGATCCTGGTCGTCCCCGCGGCCTGGTCCTCCTCTTCTGGGCCTCCGCTCCACCGACGTAATGCTGCAAGCTAAGCGCACAAACTGGTAGCAGCGGGAAAGCCCTCCACTCGGAGGCGAGTGTGAAGAGGAGGAGCGGAGCGGCACCACACCGCCCCGCAGCGTTCGATCGAGAAAAACTACACATGGCCGTACGTACCTCCGGCCACGTAAATCACGTTCTCCAGAAACGTCCGCGGGGCTACATTTCCAGAATGAGCTTGGGTTGTCAAGAATCCTCATTCATCTATAAGCCATATCACCACATGAGCTCAGGACTACTGTGGCAAACCGGTCAAAGCGTTGTTGACTTCTCTGGGCTCAAAGGTATCTGGGATAGACAATCACACGTTGGAAACGTGTACTGTGGTCGGATGAATCAATATTTCAGGTGTTTTTTGGGAGAAAATACTCCTTGTCCTCCAGACCAAAGAAGAAAAGGATCATCCAGACTGTTACCAGCAACAAGTCCAAAAGCCAGAGTCTGTCATGGTATGGGGTTGCGTCAGTGACGATTGATCGTGACAATTACACAGTAAAAGAATCTTGCTGCCTTAATGTTTAATCAAATTAACTCAGGCGGCACTGCATCAAGAATCCTCATTCATCAATAAGCCATATCACCACATGGGCTCAGGACTACTTTTGTCTTATAGATGAATGAGGAGCACCAAAAAAAAAAGAAAAGCCTCATTGAGACAGTTTCCAGCAACAAGTCCAAAAGCCAGAGTCTGTCATGGTATAGGGTTGCATCAGTGCCCTTGGCAATAGTAATGTAATGTGAGCTGGACGCTAACGACAGGAGTGCGGATACAAACCCAGGTTTATTGAGAATGGACAACCAAGCAATGGTCAACACAGGGGCAAACAGATATATACAGGCAAATCCAGAGACATAATCATAAAACAGGCAGATGATCAAAAGGCAGGCAGCAGACAGGAACAAACAAAACAAAGCGAGGATCAAGCAGGGCAAGGCAAAAAAATGCGTAGTAAAGTTCACAATGCATCTAAACAAGACTCAGCAACTTCTGTGTGTTTGTGTGTTGTATGAATAGTCCAGCAATCAGCCTATGAGCAGCTTCAGCTGTGAGTTAAATCAAACGGGATTGGGAACCGGTGTGTATGCGTGTGTGTGGTGCATGACTGGAGCTTGTAGTTCTTCAGTTCAATTAATCTTTATTTGTATAGAGCTTTTACTATGTGGATTGTGTCAGAGCAGCTTCCCAAAAAAGATCATAGTGAATTGAAAGTGTCAGTTCAGTTTTCAGAGTTTAAAATCAGTTCAGTGTAGTTCAGTTCAGTTCAGTGTGGTTCTTGAAATGGTGGATTTGTAGTCAGTTAGCGGTCTGTGTGTATACCAGCAGTCTGCACAGGCTGGTGATTGTGACAATTTTACTGAAAAAAAAATCTTGCTGCCTTAATGATTTTAGTTAATCAAATTAACTCACTGCATCAAGAATCCTCATTCATCTATAAGCCATATCACCACATGGGCTCAGGACTACTTTTTTCAAGGACCACAATACATTCACACATGCCAGATAAAACTGTAAGGTGCCAAAAGGAAGGCCTATGTTAACAGTGTCCAGACGCGTCATCGACTTCTCTGGGCTTGAAGGTAGAGATCTGCGCGGGACTAAATTTTGAATCCCGGTCCCGCCCGCACCCGCCAGGTTTTAGCCCGAACCCGACCGCTCCCGCTTATATTAAGAATTTGTCGTCCCGCTGCCCGACCCGCCCCGTTTTCTGCCCGCCGTGCCCGATCCCGCTAAAGAGCGGGGGAGAACAAAACCGAAAATCACCCAGCTATACAGTCCAGACAGCCAAGCTGTCTGTATAAACACACACATACAGCACCAAGCACACACACACAGACAAAGCTCTCTCTCTCTCATACGCGCGCGTGCACTAACACACACATAAGCACCAAGCAGACATACAGGCGTTTGCTGTTATATCAACTCAAAGGCTTGTAATGTATCAAGTACCAATGTAATACCAAAAGGTTTTATATAAAGGTATATAAATACTGAGTCGCGCCAGCTCCGGGCCGCAGCACACATTACTCCCGGGCCGATGCGGAATCGGGCAGTGAGTCCACAAGCATCCGGCCCGAGTCCGGAACTGGCCCGAGTGTATTTTGCTATCTGGGAAAGCTCTCTCTCTCTCTCTCTCTCTCTCTCTCTCTCTCTCTTATTCGCGCGCGCACTAACATACACACACACAAGCACCAAGCACACACACAAGCACCAAGCACACACACAGGCAAAGCTCTCTCTCTCTCTCATTCGCATAGCAATATCCGCGATATTGCTAGACAGCCCGCTCCCGTCCCAAATTAAACCCGTTACCGACCGCTCCCGCGATTTATTCAGAAATTTATTTCCGCGGACAGCCGCGGGAATGCAGACCTCTACTTTAAGGCATCTGGGATGGACAATCACGCAGTGGAAAAGTGTACTGTGGTCAGATGAATCAGTATTTTGGGTATTTTTTTGGGGAGAAATGAAAGCTGTGTGCTCTGAGTTCAGTCGTACGAAATGGTACGATTTTAAAAAGGAGGTGTGGCACCTGACCCCACCCCTAACCCCAACCGTCATTGGGGGATAAGCAAATCGTACTAAACTGTACGAATTAGATCGTACAAATTAATACGAATTAGCCACTAAATGAAAAAGTTACGAATTGCCGTGAGTTTGTGTAGGACACGCACATTCACTATTTATATTGGTGTACAGTAATAGATATTTAAACATTTAATGTATGTGACTGGAACAAAAACAACTCGTTTATAACAAATTTATATATACAATCATTCATTCATTCATTTTCTTTTCGGCTTAGTCCCTTTATTAATCTGGGATCGCCACAGCCGAATGAACTGCCAACTTAACCAGCATATGTTTTACGTAGCAGATGCCCTCCAAGCTGCAACCAACACGGGGAAACCCCTATACACACACATTCACATACTTGCACTATGGACAATTAAACCTACCCAATTCACCTATAGCATGTTGTGGTGAGGGGGCGTGGCCGAGAGCCGTGGGAACGAAATGATCCCACGCAAGGAGCTCTGGACTATAAGAGGAGGAATGATGGCAGAGGAAGCCGAGAGAGGACCGGGCCCGGGCATATTGTTTTACTTTTGCTTTCAGTTTGTTTTGGTTTAGACGGCAGTCTCTGAGAGGAGCTGCCGTTCATGTTATAAATAAATAATTTAAAACTGCGTCGGTTCTCCGCCTCCTTCTTCCCGGCAGCCAAAGGGCTGTAAAATTCATTACACACGTGTTTAGACTTGAGAGAAACCAGGAGGAAACCTATGCGAACATGCAAACTGCACATAGAAACACCAACTAACTCAGCCGAGTCTCGAAATAGCGACCGTCTTGCACCACTGTGCTGCCCCCTTTCGAGACTATTTCAGTGAGAGCGTCTAATTTTACAGACTTTTTTTTTTTGCTGAGCTTTTCGGCACCGCCTTTCCTTTTTTACGGTCCATCTCTGACAATTAGCTTGTTTTGTGTTGCACTTACAGTACTGTTTGTTTGACATTCTTGCCAGATTTTGATAACGTCCGCATAACCTCTGATTTGGTCGGCCCATCTCGAAACCAGCCGGTCTTGTTTAACATTTATTATTATTATTACTATCATATTACTATTAACAAACTTCAATTAGTACAAAATGCAGCAGCCAGAGTTCTGACCATGTCTAGAAAATATGATCATATCACCCCAATTTTATCCTCCTTACACTGGCTGCCTGTTAAGTTTCGTATTGAATTTAAAATATTACTTCTCACCTATAAAGCTCTAAATAATCTAGCTCCTGTTTATCTAACCAACCTTCTGTCTCGCTACAAACCAACTCGCTCTTTAAGATCTCAAAATTCAGGGCTTCTGGTAGTACCTAGAATAGCAAAATCAAGTAAAGGAGGTCGAGCCTTCTCTTTCATGGCTCCTACACTCTGGAATAGCCTTCCTGATAACGTCCGAGGCTCAGACACACTCTCCCAGTTCAAAACTAGATTAAAGACCTATCTGTTTAGTAAAGCATACACTCAATGCATCACCTAGCGGGTTCCACACAGGCTTCTGCATCTTGTTTATATACACTATGAACAGCAGCTACGCTAATTATTCTCTTTATTCTCTATTTTCACCTGGGGATACTCATCCCGAGGTCCTCAGATTATGCGAAGTCACTGATTGGATCCAAGACCAGCGACGTGATGATCCCAAGGATTCCATATCCGGGACCAGGCCATATCCTGAGCTGCTGCTGCGCTGATGGTCGTGGGGAGTGGAGAACATGAGTCTGATTCCAGCAACGTTCCAGGGACAGACGAGTCTTCATTGAGGCCATCTCCAGCATAAACCACGGCGAATGAAGTTCTGCACAAGACTTTTGGCCAGCGGAGAAATTAAAATGGTCGTGCCCAACTGAGTCTGGTTCCCTCAAGGTTTTTTTTTCTTCACTCCCATCAGGTGAAGTTTTTTTTCCCTCTCCGCTGTCGCCACTGCCTCGCATGGTTCAGGATTGGTAGAGCTACGCATCGATGAATTTGCTCTTCAGTGTTTGAACTCTCAGTAATGATTAAATCACACTGAACTGAGCTAAACTGAACTGAATTGAACTTAAACACTAAAACCTGAACCACACTGTTCCAGTTACTGAACCACACTGTTCCAGTTACTATGACCATTTATGTGAAGCTGCTTTGACACAATCTACATTGTAAAAGCGCTATACAAATAAAGCTGAATCATCATCATCATCACCGTCATAATATTCACATCTTGCAAGAGATAAAAGCTGCCTGCATGTAAAAAACAATACATATAAAAAAATAGCTGACCAGCCCACACTTAAAAAATGGTCTGGCCCTTCTGGCATTTGCCAGAATTGCCAGTCCGCCCCTGGCTCTTATCAAAGGTAATTTACCCTTGTCTGATTGCACCATAATTGCTGAAAAGCACATAGAGATTTTAGAGCACAATATGCTGCCTCTCCAATATAAATTGTGTGGCTCATTTAAAAGCGTAGAACTACTTGTTTTTTTTCAAAAAAACAAGTTTATTTAAAATAAAAATCATAAGGGACACATTAAACAATGTGCTGTTGTCTTGTCTCTCATAAAATACCTAAAATACCTCCAAAGTAAATTTAGAAATCACTTCTTCTTTTCTTATTTGCATTTTCCATACTGTCCTAACTTCTTCTGATTTGGGCTTGTATAAGAGCTGTAATTCATTGAACAATCCTTAAGAGGGTCACATCATAGGACAGCATCGAGATTTTGCCCAAAAATGTAATAGCACAGCAGTTTTTATGACAAGCGGTTCGTGGAAGATGATGACAATACAAATTATACTCATTGTGTCATGTGTGACTGTGAAAATGCCATTTGCTCTGCTTCTCCTCACACAATGTCAGAAGTTTGCTTTTATCTGTCGCTTCTGAAAGCCTGGATGGAGACTTGGAGTACTCAATGTCTGCTTTTCACAGAAACGAGCTGAAATATGGACTCATCTGAACCCGGCACACATTCCCACTCTGCCTTTTGAGCTCTGTCCTGAAGAACTTACATATAGCTTTCTCCCTGCGTAAGAAAGATTCACGTTGCATTTCTAAAAGCATTGCTAGACTCAGCAATAGAGTTTTTCTGAAGCACTCGTGGCTTTATTTAATAGCACAACATGTTTTTCATGCAGTGCCATCTGAGGCTCAGTGATCATGGCCAGGTTTCCAGCTTTGCTAGACTGAGATACGTTAGGGATGAAGTACATGTTTCAGAATAAATCCTGACAAAATGATTAGCAGCCCGATGTCAAATAGAGCACTTTTGTATAAGACTAAAGGGTTTATTCTGCGAGAACAACTGTCCTTAAGCGCGCATTGCCCTGTTATAATAGATGTGAATACACTTTTAATGTGTGATGAGAAATTTTTAAATATTTTTTTTAAATGTGTGTGGTGATGGAAATCACAGTGGTGGAAATGACCTTTCAACAGTTTATTCACATAGTGGAAATGCAGCTATGGAGCAAAATCTCAGGAATATTTCCAGTACCTTGTTGAATCTACACCACAAAGGATTAAGGCAGTTCTGAAGGCAAAAAAAGGTCCAACCTGGTACTGGTAAGGTGTACCTAATAAAGTGGCCAGTTTATATATCATGTCTTTGGAACACCTTAAAGAAACACAAGAAAAACATGCAAACTTTACACAGACATGCCAACTGGCCCAGCTGGGACTAGATCCAGCGACCTTCCTGTTGTGAGGCGATAGTGCTAACCACTAAGCTACCTTGTTGTCCATTCATTCATTCATTCATTTTCTTGTCGGCTTAGTCCCTTTATTAATCCGGGGTCGCCACAGCGGAATGAACCGCCAACTTATCCAGCAAGTTTTTACGCTGCGGATGCCCTTCCAGCCACAACCCATCTCTGGGAAACATCCACACACACATTCACAAAAACACTCATACACTACGGACAATTTAGCCTTCCCAATTCACCTGTACCGCATGTCTTTGGACTGTGGGGGAAACCGGAGCACCCGGAGGAAACCCACGCGAAGGCAGGGAGAACATGCAAACTCCACAAACGCCAACTGAGCCGAGGTTCGAACCTGCGACCTTCTTGCTGTGAGGCGACAGCACTACCTACTGCACCACTGCCTCACCCCCGCCTTGTCCTTTCTTTCAAAATGAGCACTTTTAATACTTAAGTACATCAAAAAAGTATGCTTGTATTCAGACTGAAGTTACTAAAACGGAGGACTTTATACATTTACTGGAGCAGTATTTTATTAGGGCATCTACTTTGACTCAAGTACCCAATTTGTGCACTCTATCCATCCCTGTGTGTACTATAATTCATAAATTATGACTCAAATGAGTTTTTTCCAATTGATGCGGTGAACTTTCAGCGAACTTCAGATCTGCGCTTACAACACATTCACTTTCCTAATTAGAAGGAAATGATGTTTTTAAAGGCACCAGTAGTTCAGCTGCTATAAAATGCCAGTAATAATTACAGCTTTTGACGTATGATTTAGTGTGCTGCCGACAGAGAAACTAATCACTGCAAACTCAATATGAAGCATAAATTAAATATAAGAGGTGATTCACCTGTGAAGTGGCCTTGCCGAGAGCACCGGAAACCCATGCAGCTTCAAGATATCTGACACACACACGGCCATTAGTGGGTGCAACATCCATTCTGTTAATTTATTTGTTCGTTATTCATCTTCTGTTTTTATTTTAATTTTATGAATGAAATGTTTTTTTTTTTTTTTTGTAATGTATAAACAGTTGAAGTTATTAGCCCCCCTGATTTATTCGCCCCCCTGTTTATTTCTTTCTCCAATTTCTATTTAAGGGACAGAATTTTTTTTAAACTCATTTATAATCAAAATAGTTTTAATAACTCATCTCTAATGACCTATGACTTATCCACACGACTTATCCAGTATATGTTTTACACAGCAGATGCCCTTCCAGCTGCATCCCAGTACTGGGAAACACCCATACACTTTCACATTCACACACACACACTTGTACACTGAAGCCAATTTGAGAGGGGTCTGGCTGCAGACCTGGTGCAGTGCAATCTGGGCTGCATCCAATGCTTTTTAATGGGCTCACCTAACCCCACCCCTAACCCTACCCTTCACAGTAACGTCACTAGCTCCATTTGAGTGCATTGTCTGACATTGCATAGCTGAGTGATGCAGTCTCAGCTTGCATCATAAAGGCTGCATCCAGATCCTATTGGTCAATTTAGTGCATTCAATTCACCTATAGTGCATGTGTTTGGACTGTGGGGGAAACCGGAGCACCCGGAGGAATCCCACGCCAACCGAGGGAGAACATGCAACCTCCACACAGAAATGCCAACTGGCCTATAGCTGGGTTCCAAACCAGCAACCTTCCTGCTGTGAGATGACAGTGCTAACCACTGAGCCACCGTGGTGCTGTCACACCCTCGGCTCGTTCCTGCTCCACCAATCACCGCTCTTCCTAACAAACCACCTCTCTCCAATCCCGCGAACCATTACCGGCCTTCTAATCACCTGCACCTGTTCCCTGTCATCAAGGACACTATAAAGGCACACCTCATTCATCCACTCGTTGGCTGGTATAGAAGTCAGATGGTTGTCCTCACCTTCACTCCTTCGTCTTCTCCGCCTTCTTCCATGGATGTTCCCTAAGTGCCTTCAGATCCTCCACACTGATCAAGGGAAGTGATTATTTACATATGGTGCTTACTAGAAGATCTACCATTTACCTGATGAACTGTGTGTCTGTATACTCACCTGCTGATGTTCCCAAAGACAAACTACACTGAAAAAAAATATTCAGAGATGATTCCTTGGATTTACAATTTTTTTTTAACGTTAAGTCGCTGTAAACAATTTAGTTGGGCTGAATTTAAACAAACAAATTAAGTTGAATTTTATTTATTTAATTTGTTTGTTTAAATTCAACACAAATAAATTGTTTGCAACAGTTTTGCAGAAATCATTTGTTTTCAGTGTATATGTGAGATCGCTAACATCAGGGGCCTTATGTATCAACGCTGCGTACGCCAGGTTTCACGCTCACGTTGGATTTACTAACAATGAAATTAATGTTAAATTGCACACTAAAAAGTATCGCAATGACACAAGTGAAAAAACATAGCTATTCATTTATAATTGATAAAATTGACACAATATATATATATATATATATACATATATATACATATATATATATATATATATATATATATATATATGTATATAAATGTATATAAATGTGTATATAAATATATATATATATATACATATATACATATACATATATATATATATATATATATATATATATATATATATATATATATATATATATATATATATATACACATATATATATATACATACATATATATATATATATATATATATATATATATATATATATATATATATATATATACATATACATACATATATATATATACATATATATATATATATATATATATATATATACACATATATATATATATATACATATATATATATATATACATATATATATATATATATATATATATACATATATATATATATATATATATATACATATATATATATATATATATATATATATATATATATATATATATATATATATACATATATATATATATATATATACATATATATATATATATATATATATATATATATATATATATATATATATATATATATATATATATATATATATATATATACATATATATATATATTATATTATCTTACAGTAGTAGTTATATATATATATATAACTACTACTGTAAGATAATATCAGACTTCGGTACATACTTTTAGTAATCTCTTTGCCTGAACTGAGCCGATCTAATCCTGTTTATATGAATTAAACCTGCTTCCGATCAGGTTTGAGCTAGCAGAACTGTTGCTATGACAACAACTCTCAGATCACTTTTGAAGAACGAATCGTCAATAAGCAAATCCAGCTAACTGAGTAATCCATATACGAAGAACGGACCCCTGGGGTTGTAACACTCACTTTGATTAAGTGACTTGTTTTGAATAAAACTGATAAAAGATAACCATCCTTGACTTGTGAGTGCCCTGTAAGATCTTTCATTTAAGATTTTAGTACAACTGATGAAATAAACAAACAATTGTTGTATTTTTCAACGTATGCAAGCACTTTTAAGCACACATGTATTTTAGACAATTTCCAGGCCTTGAATGTATATGTCTGAAACTCCAATACTTTCAAGAAGTGTGGGAACACTGTGTTAAGGTGTGTTTTTATTCAGGACTCTGCCCTGAAAACTGCTCGAGGCTGAGAATAGTTTTCCCTGCATTTCATTCCCTAACTCATTTCTCCCGAGACACGCATGTAAATGTCCCATCTCTCGGTCCTATCACAGCTCCACACTTAATATTTGCAGCAAATTGTCTTTTTAGCTTTGTCTCAAGAGCCTCCCGGTCTTAAAAGCTTTCTCTGACCGTGCAGAAGTAAGGATTTAGCCGTGTGTTTTAGCTATCTGTCACTGGTTTATAGGAAAATCAAGGTTCAGTCAGACAGAATTGAAATCTCTCACCCATTCAGTGCTTCATGACAAGCTACAGGAGGTTTGACAGTAGCATAAAGACTTGAAAGCTTTGGCTATTTCTGAACTAAATCTCTCTGCAGTTACTCATGAAATACTGTGAACTGACCACAGAAACCCTGAAATGGGGCTCTTAATATGTTTTTTCAAAACTTTTTGGAGATTTTCCTTCACTACTTTTTATAGTTTAGAATAGAAGCACTTTATTTGAAGTGGGTCTTCATAAGACCATCATGACACCTTTATAATCATGACATAACACATGTCGTGAATATGAAGGAGTTTTGACATGTGCTTATGACAACTGCCATTCAGTTTCATCTGCTCAGAACCTGTCAGTGTTGTTGTCATGGCAACTTGACATCACCAAAACTTGTCACAAATCTTTCGTACACAGAACTGTCACAAGGCTTTTATAACTATGTGAATATTTGATAAACAAGTGTCAAATAATTTTACAACAGCATAATTAAAATTTCATGACAAAGTAAATTTGCAACAATGTAGTAGCAGTTAAGAAAATATTAATGACACTGTTATAATTCCTGACACAATTATAATGAGGACATTATTATTATTATTATTATTATTATTATTATTAATGTTTGTCATTACAAAGATTACATTGTTACTTATTGTATTATTATTATAATTTTTATTATTGTACATTTTATTACAAAGATTAAATATTATTATCGTTTGTCATTACAAAGATTACATTTTATAATAATAATAATAATTATAATTATTTTTATTATAAATTTTTATCATCACAAGGATTAGTTGTTGTTGTTGTTATTATTATTATTATTATTATTAATATTCTTTTTCATGTTGATTATTACAATTTTGTATTATTATTATTATTATTATTTTATTATTATTATTAATGTTTGTCATTACAAAGATTACATTTTATTGTTTAATTATTATTATTATTATTATTATTATTATTATTATTATTATAAATGTTCATTATCACAAAGATGAATTATGATTATTATTATTTATAGTTTGTAATTACAAATTACAAACTTCTTCTTCTTATTATTATTATTATCATTATTATTATAAATGCTTATTACAAATATTAAATATTATTATCTTTATTAGAATTATAAATGTTTATTATTATAACATTTAATTATTATTATCAATGTTTATTGTTACAATATTATTTATTATTACTGTTTTTATTATTATTAATATTGATGTTGTTTATTATTACAAGGATAAATTATTATTATTATTATTATTATTATTATTATTATTATTATTATTATTATAATTATTATTATGTTTATTATTACAAATATTTGTTATTATAATTATAATAATTATTATTATTATTAATGTTTGTCATTACAATATTAGGTATTATTATTATTTTTTTAATATTATAAATGTTTATAAAATATTAATTATTATTATTATTATTATTATTAATATTATTATTACAAAGATTGCATTTAATTATGATCTTTTTCTTCATATTATTATATTATATTATCATATAAATATTATTAATATTTTAACCACAAATGGTTATTATTACAAAAAGATTAACGAGATTAATTACATTTCAACAAACTATATTTTGGATCATTTAAATGACCCTTATAGACAACAGTTGGATTTGTCCTTGTCTGGCCCTTTGTTGGGTTACAATAACCCAGCAATTTTTGAACAGTAAAATTTTTTTTATTTATTTTTGTATTTCTTTTATTTATGTTTTTAATTGTATAAAACAGTAACAAGCATTTCCAAATTATGACAAACCAGCAAGAGTGGAGCTTTAAGAGAAATCCTTCCAACAGCTTTAAAAAGTAAAGAAGAAAAGAGAACTTTCCAGAAGCCAAGTGAAGCATTTATCTCCAGTCTTTCTGAACCCCAAAAACCCAAACATGCGTGACATCCTCATCCCTAACTTCAGCTTTTCAGAGGCAGTCAGGACTTAGTGGACTCTGACAGAAAGAAATCCAGACAATGATTGCTAGTGTGTTTGGATATAATATCGTGTCTGCCATCAGACTTCTGCTCAAACACTTCCTCTGCTCTCTTCACAGTTTGTCAGACGTGCTCCACATATTGAATTTAAGGCCTGTATGGAGCAGAACTCAGGCTGAATGTCAGGACCAGACAAACAAAACTAATAGAAATTCATGATATGCGTTTACTAAAGGTCTTTCAGTTTGGCATGCAAACGAGTCTGCTGAATGAACACACTTATTGTAACCACTGCAACCGTGAACTATGTAGAGAATAGTTGATGAATTTTTTTCCCATTTTTAATAAGTATCAGACCCCCCCCCCACCAAAAAAAAAGAAAAACATCAAAGTTGTCATAAATAAAAATGTACTCTTGTTATTTTTATATTTATATAATAATGCTTATTATATTAGATGTGTCTGTGTTTCATTTAGGGTGGAGCTATTAGTCATTAAGGGTAGAGCTATTATTCATTAAGAGCAAAGATATCAGTCATTTAGGGCGGAGCTATCAGTCATGTAGGGTGGAGCTATCAGTCATTTAGGGTGGAGCTATCAGTTATTAAGGGTGGAGCTATCAGTCATTTAGGGTGGAGCTATCAGTCATTTAGGGGGGACTATCAGTCATTTAGGGCGGAGCTATCAGTCATGTAGGGTGGAGCTATCAGTCATGTAGGGTGGAGCTATCAGTCATGTAGGGTGGAGCTATCAGTCATTTAGGGCGGAGCTATCAGTCACTTAGTGCTGCACTGTCATTTGTCATCTGTCATTTAATTCCCTCTTCATTCAAAACAATGGTGGTAATCGTATATGTTTTTAAATTATAGGCTTCTTAAAACCAAATTTTAGATGAAAACATTTAGTCAATCAAAACAAAAGTTCCTTCTGAAGTCTTAAAGAAACAGTGGAAAATAAAAAGCATAATACGTTTCCTCCTATGAATTCAGAGTTAGGTGTAGAGTAGAATAAAATGAATAGAATGAGACTTTACAACCTTCAAAATAAAATGAAATGGCTTCAGTGCTTTGGCAAAAAAAAAAAAACCTGTCAAACCTTGAATGATGTTAAAAACTCTGCCCTAAAGGCACTGGTTAAAAACACAAATGGGTCATATTGAATCAATAATTTGCCAGCAGAGGCAGGAGTGCACAAAATGTGGGAAAATTGTAGTGTTTCACTAGTCATTACAGCCTTTAAAGCACAATCAATGTGTTAGGAAAATGCTGCTGCTGCAAAAACATTAGCCAATCAAAAAAAGAGGTCATCAACCTAAAGTCTTAAAGAAACTGTCAAATATAAGCAGTTTTTGGTTAAAAATATGCTGTATGTTCCTTCTGAATAACTAATAATTATACACATTTTAGCACTTATGTGAAAAGCACTGAAATGACTATCAGATGCAGTGCATTGGCTTGAAATTGAAATAAAACGGGGGTAAAAATACCTTTAATGGTTTTGCAGAGACGTGTTGATTTTGATGACTCAAAGACGAAAAGCTCATGCCGTTTTCCCAAAAGCTCATTTGGCTCAAAGATTCTCGAGACTCATACAGCGTGACATCCTACAATAGAAACAGTCATTGTTGAAGCAGAGTCATTTTTAATTAGTTGTGCTCGCCATGTTCATTAGGCATTTCCATATGAGCAAAAAAAAACACAAAAGGCATCATGAGATCTTACAGAAAAGTGCAGCTCAAAGCCAACATAAAGCCACTGAAGACAAACGTCAAGGAGAAATCGTCGAGAACGGACCATCAGACAGTCTTCTGAAACACAACAATCTGTAATAAGCAGCGTTTTCCATCACAGCGTGTAGAAATGACATCAGGTGAAGCCAGCCATCCCGAAGTGTTGAACTAAATGACCAACACAATCTCACGGCAATTCGTAACTTTTTCATTTAGTGGCTAATTCGTATGAATTCGTACAATCTAATTCGTACAGTTTAGTACGATTTGCTTATCCCCCAATGACGGTTGGGGTTAGGGGTGGGGTCAGGTGCCACGCCTCCTTTTTAAAATCTTACCATTTTGTACGACTGAACTCGTACAAATTCGTACGAATTAGCCACTAAACTGGCAAAACGTAAAATACTTACGTTTTCTCGTGATATCAGGCTGAAATGACACATAACTAGCTGGCTTACAGAGTAAGGTTCAGTGCAGTTCAGCTCTCGGCGTAACACAATGGACATCACATAGACATAACACAGGCTCATTGGTAATACAGCTGAAGTCAGAATTAGTTTTCCCCAATTTAACGGAGAGATTTCTTCAACGCAGTTCTAAACATTATGAGTTCTAATAACACATCTCTAGTAACTGATATTTTTAAAGACACATCTATACAGCTTCAAGTGACACTTAAAGGCTTAACTAGGTTAATTGGGTTAACTAGACAGGTTATGGTAATTAGGCAAGTTATTGTACAACGACGGTTTGTTCTGTAGACAGTCGGGGGAAAACAATTGCTTAAATGGGCAAATAATATTGACCTTAAAATGATTCATAAAAAATTAATAACTGCTTTTATTGTAGCCAAAATCAAACAAATAAGACTTTCTCCAGAAGAAAAAAATATTATCAGACATACTGTGAACATTTCCTGCTAAACATCATTTGGGAAATATTAAAAAAAAGAAAAAAAAAATCAAATTCAGTTGAGCGTCCACTACTTGCTGGTCTCACTAACATCACTTCCGACAGTCACCTAGCTTTCCCATGTGGTCTTCCATCCAGGTACTGACTGGGCGCAGCCCTGCTCGGCTTTAAAAAATGTCAAATTTTTTCTGAAAGTTGCAGGGAGCTAGCTGCCCACAAATAAGCTAGAGTATATAAGAATATACATATTTCGGTAGACTTATTATCTCAGACAAACACAGAACACCCAAACACTGCAGTGCTTTTTCATTTTCTCCATGAATAAAACTTGTATCAGAGCTGCAGCAATGTTTCGTCAGCTTGACATCCTCTGAGAAAATGATAAATGGTCGCCTACATATGCAATCTATGTATATTCAATCCCCTTGTACAGGTTTTTCCGATTCACAGTTTAAATTGACAAGCACTGATCGGTTCAGGGTGATAAGTGAAGTTTAATTTTAAACTAATTTTAAGAGGAGCATGTGCTCGTGATTGACCCAGGTAGTCCACATTAGCTAATCATGATCCTCCAATCAAAGGATCCCAAGTCACTATATATATATATATATATATATATATATATATGAAAATATATATGGCCCAGTGACTAGCTAGTTGCCTCACAGCAAGAATACCAATGGCGTTGGCTCGCTGAGCCATCTGGTATTTCTGTGTGGAGTTTGCATGTTCTCCCCATATCCGCATGGGTTTCCCCCGGGTTCCCTGGATTCCTCCCACCATCCAAATGTGCTCTATATTATAGATAAAATAAACATAAACCTTTTTTCTAATGTCTTACTCTCAGGAAGTTCGCCTTGGCCTCAGCAGCGGGGGAGTTTGAGATCGACCTGAGCTTAATCTCCCCTCGCCCTGCAAAAAAGTGGGGGGAGCCCTGGGCTCGAGGATCCCTTGAGCTCAGGGCTCTCTC
The DNA here is from genome assembly GCF_052040795.2 of Danio rerio. Taxonomy (NCBI): domain Eukaryota; kingdom Metazoa; phylum Chordata; class Actinopteri; order Cypriniformes; family Danionidae; genus Danio; species Danio rerio. The sequence goes on along the minus strand of NC_141043.1, from coordinate 45,551,264 downwards.
CCGGGACAGCATGCCAAACAAGTTATCTATAAATCATGAAGTGTAAAGTCTTGAAAAAGGCTGTGGATCACTGCCCTAAGTAACATATTCCAGATTCACGGTTAAAATATAGACAGCTCCCTCTTGCGGATCTGGAACATACAACAAGCAATGTGTTTTATGTTTCGGACAAAACGTGGGCTGAGGCATGTATTTCCAACGAGCCTGTGGTGCGCTCACTCATTGTTCCTTGCAACATAAAATCAATGTCAACAATGGATATGTACTGCACATATACAAAACTGACAGAACTCTGCACGTAACACATATAAATCTTGAATCTTGCAAATGATTGATTCTGGCACTTTGGACTAACACAGAACCACAGATAAGGCCTGTAAATCTTAAAAACGAAGCCAAAAAGATGCATAATCTCTCTGAAAATTTACTTTTTTCACCTTTTTTTAACATTTTTTTTTGCAACCGCGCCAGGAAAGCACATATTAAAACCCTGATGATTTTTTAATATATATTAATAATAATAATAATAAAAAAGTAAATATGCAACAATACATAAACAAACAAACAATAAAGAAATTAATAAATAAATATGTAAACAATTTAGTATATGAACTGGCTGGTTTGGACCTGGTTTATAATTACTGACACGTTAATAATGAATAAAAAATGGTTTGTTTTTTCATAACTTTGGTAACAAGCCTGAACTCCACTTCACAAAAAGCCAAAGGAAATGAAACAGGATTATTTACCAAATTGCCACTCATGCTCTAAAATAAAAAAAATTTTAATACATAAATACATAACTAATTAAACAAACAAATAAATAAATAAACATTTGTTTGATGTCAAAATATTATGAAACCTTCAATTTTTTCAGTAAAAGCAAAGGGAAAAATTCAGCACAATCATGCATAATAATGTGTTAAAGCATTAAATGCCGGGTTACAGGGCACTGAAAATATAATTAATAACATCTGTGCATTTAATTTAAATATAAATTCAACAGATTCTGTGCATGTTAAAGTTGTCACAAGTTTGATTGTATATATATATATATATATATATATATATATATATATATATATATTACAACAATGATCAATTTAAGTTTTAATCAGTAATCTAATTAGCTGTAAACAAATATTCCCCTTATTAGACATCACAATTTCATGAGAGAAAAATAAAAACAGCAGCAACAGGATTGAACTGAATGTGTGAAACCATTACATGCACCACTAATGACCAAGAAATATTATTAAGTAAACAGTATACAAATATTAACTCTAATATCAACATGACGTCAGTGTTGCATAATTGTTTAATACGGCTAAAAATGTTCAATATTTTAACTGTAGTTAAAAGCATTATATTGGGGAGTGTTTACTATAATTGTTCTGTTTTATGCCATGCTAATTTTAGCTTGACTTCTCTGGAGATTTATAGTTTTGCTGGTTGTTTTGAAACAAGGAACAGGACTCCAACTTATACTTTGTGAGTGTCAAAGAGTCTTTAAATGAAATTGTGAGTACTGGCAATAACATAGGTAAAAAATATGGCTTTTATGTCTTCAAAATGAAAAAGGCCTCAATTTTTGACAAAAAGATGTACTTAAACTTGTTACGTTTAAAATATCCCGGCAATACAAACACAGTTTAACAAACCCTATTTTTTAAAATGACCTTTAAATTAAAAAAAAGTCTCATACTGATAAATGAAGGGCCAGATGTGCTGGTGTAAAGGCTTTGTAAACTCTGTTTGACAGATAAACATGAATGGCAGGACAACGCACTGTAATCTCAGGATTCAATACAATAAACTCTTTGGTTCAGCTGCGCGAACGACCAAAACCACTGCTTCACCAACAAAACTAGAGGTCTTTGAGGCTATCATTGATCTACAGCAGGGGTCACCAATCCTGGTCCTGGAGGGCCGGTGTCCCTGCAGGGTTTAGCTCCAACTTACCTCAACACACCTGCCTGAATGTTTGAAGTATACCTAGTAAGACCTTGAATGGCTTTTTCAGGTGTGTTTGATTAAGGTTGGAGCTAAAATCTGCAGGACACCGGCCCTCCAGGAACAAGTTTGGTGACCACTGATCTACAGTCTCTCAAACTCTTCACCGATGCATTTATTTCCTTTAAAAACACCATTCAGATCAATGCAACCATAACATTAGAGCCGTTTACACCTAGTCACATGATGCGTTTCTTCTGATAGCTATGGGATCTTAAAATGAACACTTGTAAGTGCACTCCAAACCAAATTTGAGATGAGTCTGATTGCTCAAACCACACCAGGAGATGATTTCCTGATGAAATTGGAAAGGTCTAAAAGCATTGGGTTGTTAAAACCACATACAGCTTAAGTCAGAATTACTGGCCCCATAAATACTTGTTTATTTTTCCACAATTTCTGTTTAACGGAGAGAAGATTTGTTTAACACGTTTCTAAACACAATCGTTTTAATAACTCATTTCTAATAACTGATTTAGTTTATCTTTATCATGATGACAGTAAATAATATTTGACTAGATATTTTTCAAGACACTTCAACACAGCTTAAAGTGACCTTTAAAGGCTTAATTAGGTTAACTAGGCAGGTTAGGGTAATTAGGCAAGTTCTTGTACAACGATAGTTTGTTCTGTAGACTATCAAAAAAAGTTAACTTAAAGAGGCTAATAACTTTGTCCTTAAAATGGTGTTTAAAAAATTAAAAACTGCTTTTATTCTAGCTGAAATGAAACAAAAAAGACTCTCCAGAAGAAAAAATATTATCAGACATACTGTGAAAATTTCCTTGCTCTGTTAAACATCATTTAGGAAATATAAAAAAAAAATTAAAGGGGGGTTAATATTTCCGACTACAACTTTAAGTGTAAAACAGAACGTTTTCACAAATCAGAATCCGATCAGAAACAATGCATGAAGAAACCAGGTGTAAACCGCTCCATTGAGGCAATTCGATTTCATTCAGTTTGTGCTACAGCATCCAAAATGCTATCCAAGTCACACCGCGTATAAAGCTGTTGATTTATCAGCCGTCTGCAGGTCTTCATGACGGGCCCTCCACGTTAACGGTGGTCACTGTGGCCATGAAGCAGCGCTGAAACAGGCGGTCCGGATCCGGAGGCTGATTGTCACAGTCTAGTTTTCCTCTTAGGAAATGCTTGCGGAAACCATGCGGTCCTGTAGACGTGCTGGGCTGACTCGGACCCTCCTGAGGACCAGATCCAGACGCTAAAAAAACAAACATTTTAGGAAGAATTCATGAGTTCTGCTTAAACATGATCATTAACAAAAATCATACATGTTTATTAGCGGTTATATTTGATTTGAAAGTCCCTGTGATATCAAAATAATGTTAGTATCAGTATGTTAGTCTTTACAGCCATTTCACCTGCAGCCCAAAACCAGTTACCCACTGAAGCTAAGCAGCCTGGTCAGTAACTGGATGGGGGACCACCAAGCGGCGACCTCCCGCTCTCCCTCAGGAAGCCAATACGGAAGTAGCTAAAACTGCAACTCATCCGAAATTCCGCTAGTCCTGGCCGCTCCTGGCCGCTCCTGGCTCCAAAACAGAGCTAACTTCAATTGAGCCCACTGTTAGAATGGCCAACTTTACAGCAGAAAAAAAGGTGTTTACAGCCTGGTACAAAAAAAGAATTTGGTTAATACCGCTAATATTACCCTTCATGACAACTGTGAGGGGGGTGAATTTTTTTATAACTCAACCGTTTCCTTTATATTAAGTTATATTAAGTTTGCATAATTAAGGGCGTGGCCACTTGAGTGACAGCTATGTCTCGTTGGTCGCCGTCACGTCACCTCAGCCGAATCCTGCAGATTAGCCACTGAACTCGGCCTATTTATCGTATTTCTGTGTTGTTTTATGTGGCTTTACACAGTCAACTGCCTTTTGGACTTGTTTCCTACAATTATTAGATGGCATGGCATGCTGAGTGTACTTAATTGTGCTCACAAACCATTCACGTGGCCTCCGTTTCCCATGTGAGTAAAGTTATATACTTATATACCATCTCTATACATGTATTTGTTTTATTTAAGATCATTTATCGTTTATGTTTATATTTAGAGCTGTAATGCACTCCAGAATCTGACGGATTGATTAGCTGTGGGCTCTAGAACCGTCATCTAAAGCGTTGTCATACAGTGTTATGCTGGATTTCATCAATAGTCTTACATTACCTAACACAGACTATATCTGTCACCGACTCGGTCCCAGTCACTCCCCTCGCTGGCCAGCAGAGGCCGCTATCTCCGGACTTCTAGCATTACATCATCCACTTACGCTGATTGTGCACACACCTGTCCTGAATCTAGCTAACGACCCACGCACCCTTTATAAGCCGCACACAAACACTCAGTCAGTGCGAAGTCTTGTTTAGCCCCGGCCAGCATTACTGAGCGTTATTCTCTGCCTGATCTCTCGTGTACAACTCCAGCCTGTTTCTGACTCTGCTTCGCCTTCTGCCTGCCCACGACCCAAGCCTGATACACGGACTCTGATTCTCGCAGCCTGCCTTTGTCCCATGGCTGGTAAACCCCTCTGTGTCTTTTTACCACCAGCCTTGAAACCTTTATTACAGTTGTTGATGTGTATTTGCACGTTGGTGCAAATTGTGTGTTTGAGTGAGAGCTTGATTAATAAATACTGCATAATGGATCCCTCCGTGTCAGTCTCCTCGTTACAATATCTGAAGTGTTTGGAAGTAATTCGCGTTTTCCTCCTGTTGAAAAACTTCATGAGAACAATGTTTAGCGGCTCAATGTATTACAGCAGTGTTTTTAAAAAGCTAAACACTTTATTGATATAGTGTACAACTAAGCACAAGTGGTCAGAATACAAACGAGTCACAGGTGATGAAGTATTAAGCGTTCTCCCAAAGTAAAGTGTGTCTGAACCAGGTCCAAGCAAAATGCCAGCACGTGTCTGTAGCTCCGCTCACTCTCCGCCTCTTTGCCCTTGTTTGGTATCCCGCCGTGGGTGTGATGAACAAAATGGCGACGGTTGGCCGCGCCTACTTGTGGCTTCTTTTGCGCTCTTTAGAAACCTATGGGTGACGTCACGGACACTACGTCCATATATTTTACAGTCTATGGGAACCACATGGGAAAGCTAGGTTTACTTTTAGATGTGTTGTCAGAGAGGCCAGCAGGGGGCTCTCAATCTGTGGTCTGTGTGAGTCCTAATGCCCCAGTAAAATAAAGGGGATACTATACTGTCAGTGAGCACCAGATGAGATGATAAACCGAGGTCCTGACTCTCTGTGGTCATTAACAATCCTATGGCACTTCTTGTAATGAGTAGGGGTGTAACCCTGGTGTCCTGGCCAAATTTCCTCCATCAGCCCTTACCCATCATGGCCTTCCAATCATTCCCTTCCACCAAATTAGCTGTATCACAGTTTCTCCACTCCACCTATAGCTGGTGTGTGGTGAGCGCACTGGTGCTGCAGTCCTGTGGCTGCCATCGCATCATCCAAGTGGAGCTGCTGGTGCCACTGATGGTGGTGTGGACCTCTTCCCTGCAACCCCAACCTCCAAACTATGGCTTGGAAACAGTGGCTGTAGCTCAATCTGAGTTTTAAATAGCATTATTTACTCTTCAGTAAGGATAACAGATGTCCTGTTATGAAGTCTTTTATTTCCCAGGACAGTTCCTTATTTTAGCTCAACCGCAGGAATGGTCCAACCAAAGGTAGGCTAACCAAGCGCATCACAGAAGAAAAAATAACATGCAAACAGTATCCATTAATAACGTGCAGTAAGAGAGCTCAGGGTAGAAGAAATCATGCAGAATGGACGCATAACTGAAGGGCTGTCTTGGCTGCTGCCATGCGCCTGCACAATCTTGCCCTCTCCTAACTGAGACAGTAGCCCCTTTCACAGAGTGATACTGGTAAAAATCGGGAAAATTTATGGAACGACTTTAACGTTAAATTAAAAAAAGTGCTGTTCACACAGGCGAGGACGTTACGGAATTTTTCCGGAAAAAAGCATTCACACATCTATTTCAAAATACCGGTAAATTCTGACATCATTCACCAAAAATGAGCTCTTAACGGCTGCGCTTTTATTTGTAAACATTTGACTAAATTACAAACTCTGTGGATGGATCAGTATTGTGAACAACTTCGATGTAAACATATAGAGAACCACTTTCGCATGTCGAGATGTTCATGATGTGTGTGTGTGTGTGTTTGTTTGTGATGGCGCTCACCAGCTGATTCACGGGCACATGCAACACAGAGCTTGAAGGTAAACAAACAACGGCTTATAAGCATCTTATCGATAATTATTTACACAGTTGGCATTAAGAAGAACATATAAACGTGATCTGACTAATTTCTAGCAGCTAAATGTGTCTGGAAAAATATTCAAAAGCTTTTATTTTCATAAACCGCGCAGACGTGAATGCTTCTGACTGTTCTGATTGGCTAAAGCAGACGTCTCACGTCAGCACGTTCTAGACGCTTATTCTGGCAATCTTCCTTCTGCATTCACACAGCGCAACATTCCAACAAATTACCGGTAATGTTACAATTTCTCTTTTCGGAAAAAAGCCAGAACAAATTTACCGGTATTTTCAAAAAGGGCCTGTTCACACATACAACCTTTCCGGAAAATTGCCAGCAATTGTCCGGAAAGGTCTGTATGTGTGAAAGGGGCTAATGTGTGAACAGACCCTAAAATAGAATTATAGACAATATAATTACTTATTTTAGTAAATTCATAATATTATTAATAATAATAATAATAATAGCAAAAAGCTACTTTTGTGAGGCGATAAAATAAATGGACCGCTATTGGCCCAGGGCCCAACATGTTTCACCAAATGGAATGATTTGTGTTGACAAATCTTATTTTGACACACATTTTGGGAAAATGCTATGAAAATATTTAACAATACATTCAACAATTTGTCACACTTTACAATAAGGTTCATTAGTTAATGTTAATTAATGCATTTACTAACATGAACAAATAATGAACAATACATCTACTAATGTAATTGTTTATGCTAGTTAACGTTGGTTAATGAAAATACAGTAGTTCATTGTTAGTTCGTGTTAACTCATGGTGCATTAACTAATGTTAACAAGCATGGACTTGGATGTTAATAATGCATTAGTAAATGTTCAATTATGATTAATAAATGCTGTGCATGTGTTGTTCATGATTAGTTCATGTTAGTAAATGCATTAACTAATGAACCTTATTGTAAAGTGTTACCCAACAATTCAAATTCAAGAATGCATGATTATTTGGCATCATGGCTTTGCAATCAAAGAATGGATATGTTCCTATTTTTAGAGTGATTGCAAATTTCTGGTTTCAACTGTTTATTTTATTATAAAGAGATGAGATATTTAGCCTAAATATTTTTTTTCTTTTGACTACTAAAACTATTTGCTTTAGTAATGTTAGTAAGTTCAAATAAAGTGGTTAAATAACAAAAATCCTAATATTCCTAAATGTATAGTGAAAAAAAACTCAATAATTATCAATATCGAATGATATGAAACATGATATTGTGATATTTTTTTGGGTCCCAATTTATATTAAGTGTCCCTAACTACTATGTACTTACATCAAAAAATAAATACAATGTACTTACTGTGTTTATAATGTATTTGAGAACACTTGTGGTGCTTTTAAGTTGGGATAGAGGTTGGGTTATGAACAGGTTTGGTGGCATGGGTAGGTTTAAGGGTGGGTTAAGGCAGTGGTTCTCAAAGTGGGGGTCGCGTAACAATGACAAGGGGTCGCTTGGTGATTTCCAAAACTCAAATAAGTTTTATTAAACTATTTGAATGACCATAGGTCCCACTTTATATTAAGTGTCCTTAACTACTAAGTACTGACATCATAAAATTAATACAATGTACTTACTGAGTTTATAATGTATTTCAGAACACTTGTGGTGCTTTTGAGTTGGGATAGAGGTTGGGTTATGGACAGGTTTGGTAGTATGGGTAGGTTTAAGGGTAGGTTAAGGTGTAAGGGATGGTCAACAGTGTATTTACAAATGTAATTACAAAAGTTAATTACAGATGTAATTACAAACAAGTATTTAATCAAGCATAAGTACACAGTAAATACACATATTTACACAATAAGTACATTGTAACAAACTATTAATAACTGTTTAAGTACATATTAGTTAACAAAATTATTATATTATAATCTATTAAAAACAAATAAAAATCAGTCATCAGCCTTTACTTTTTATATTATAAATTAATAAATGAATATAAAAAATATATATGGTTAATAGACTGTTGCATTTATGTGTTGTCAATGTGCTTATGTTTATCCATGCCTATAGTTGTGTCTACAAGGTTTATATATTTACAGTATAACCACCTTGAAAAATGGGGGTCGCGAGTCACTGACATTGTTATTTTGGGGGTCGCGGGCTGAAAAGTTTGGGAACCCCTGGGTTAAGGTGTAAGTGATGGTCAACAGTGTATTTACAAATGTAAATACAAAAGTTAATTACAGATGTAATTATATACATGTATTTAATCAAGCATATGTACACAGTAAATACATGTATTTACACAAAAAGTACATTGTAACAAACTATTAATTCCTAAGTACATATTAGTTAAGGCCACAATATAAAGTGGAACCTTTTTTTGTTTTGCAACATTGCCCAGCCCTAATTAGAAGTAAAAACTAGCAACAAAAGACATTTTGATAACAAACATCCAGATCCATCCACAGCACAGAGAATTAAATAAATGACATCTTTCATTTAACCAGTGACTGAACTTTTGAACCCAAGAACCAATCCTGCTGTTTTATTATGAGAACCTTTATAGTGTTTTTTTGACCTTGCCGAGGCATAAACCAGATTCAGAACAATATCAGTGAATCGCCATAGCTGTATTACTTTAATAGTGTCTGATTGTAGCATTCTTCAAGTCTTTCTAATACTGACCGTGAAGTTTTCAGTGCTAAGAAAGCCTGTTTTGTAAAACATTTGTTGCTAAGCTCAAAGGAATAAAGATTAAGGTTGCGGTGAACTGAGAACGGAGGCTTGTCTTATTCATTTTTGAATGAATGTACTGCAGCAGTGCTTCAACAAGACACTTTACACAGAGCATTACATAAAAAAAAACCTGAATATGAGAAAGTGAGCTCATATTTGATTAAAACGTAGGTCTCGAAACTATGAACATGATCAAAACTCTGTTACATACAAGTAACTACATGATTTTTGTCATCAGATTGAGCATTTTATGGCAAGTAAAATGTATTGTGGTATAACTGTACAAGCATTCACCCCTGTGGCTCTGCTGTGACATCTTTAATGAGTTAATAGTTTTTAAGTTTGAATGAGTATTAAACATCGAGTCAAGAAAGGTTGAAGCAACTTAGTTTTACTTGATTATCTCTGAGTGGTATCTGCGAGAAAATGCTGCATCAGGCTGATTTGAAGTGCTTATTACATTGCATAGCATGATGTTTAATAAATATATGAGTTTTCATTGTAAAATACTAAATGCACTCATACTAAATATGCCTATATATATTAGGCTACATAGACTGGCAATTCATATTTTAATGGATTTTATGAAAGTATTTTGCTATATTACCCTGTCTTCGTTCTCTCTTAATTAAAATTTCTGTATTTGATGATCCACGGGTGTTTTTCTGTTTATTTACGGTTATGAATTGCAGACCTTGATCTCCGCTCGGTCGACTTTTAATGCTGAAAATTAAACACTGCAATAAAGCATGACATTTACTGACATTTAAAGCAATATATTATATAAGAAATAGGATTATATAAACATTAAGTCCTTTAAAATTGCTGGCAGTTTGTTACCAAGGTTTTTGCACTATAATTTACAACACCAATATGGACAATATATCACTTCAAACTATTAAATGCGTCAATAAAAGTAACCTTTTCAAACTTTTCTACATCTAAAGTTGTTGGAGGAAAGATCAAGGTCTAATAATGTAAATAAAAAGTGTAATATAACAAAAAAGACTAAAATAAAATGACAAAATAGGGAAAAGTGATATTATTATTGACAGTGTGTTATAAAACACTGATCGATTTGTATTGCAAACTATTAGCCTTCAACTTATGTTTAGGCTATCTAAATACCATCATCTGTTTCTGAATCATCCTGCATATTTTGCAAAACTTGATCTCCATATTCTTAGTATAAAAACTCTTCTAGGGTTTCTGTTAGTACCCAGAATGGCAAAGGTAACTACAGGTTGAGCAGTTTAATTTATTGTAGTAATGGGAGAAACTTTGCAAATTTTTAACCAATTCCAAGCCAAACTGAACCAATTGGTTTCAAAATGATTCACTGTTTCACTTATCTTTTGAAAACCTTTTTTTCCATCTAAGAAATATGTCTTAGCTACAAAGCATGCTATATATCCAACCCGGGCTCATTGTGGAAACGTAGCCCCGCGGACGTTTCTGCAGACCACGAAATACGTCCAGGGAGGTAAGTATTCGAGTAGTTTTTGTTTTTGCGGATCCGCGAGAGGCCGCTGTGCGCGTTTTTTTTGTGTCTCGAGCGCGCGCCGTTTGCGCCCGCGCTGTCCTCGCGTGAAAAGCCACCGGAGGCCGCTGTGGAGCGATTGTCCGATGGACTGACTGGCTGAACGACTGAACGATCGACCGGGCGGCCGGCCTGCAAAAGCCCTCATCTTTGATTTCGACCACGTTTTCGGATCCCGCCGCGTTCTAGCCCTTATTTTTTTTATTCTGTTTTTTATCTTACCTGATTTCTGGAACCGCTCTTCCCCGGACCCGATCCCGGTCGTCCTCCTCCGGGCCTCCGCTCCGCCGACGTAACGCTGTGAGCTAAGCTGACAAACTGGTTTCAGCGGGAAAGCCCTCCACATGGAGGTGAGCTGTCAGCCGGCAAGCGAGAAGAGGAGGAGCGTAGCGGCGCCACACCGCCCCGCAGCGTTTCGCTAAAAAAAAACTAAACGCGGCCATGCGTACCTCCGGCCACATAAATCGCGGTCTCCAGAAACGTCCGCGGGGCTACGTTTCCAGAATGAGCTTGGGTTGTATTTATCTCAGAGGCAGAAAAGATAGCCCATGCTTTTATGACTTCTAGGCTGGATTACTGTAATGCTCTGTTTGCTAGATGCCCAGCATCCTCTATTAATAAACTTCAGCTAGTGCAAAGTAAGCTCCAATAATTCTTACCAAGTCAAGAAAATATGACCATATCTCTCCAGTCTTACACTGGCTGCCTGGTAAGTTCTGTATTGATTATAAAATATTACTTCTTACCTATAATGCTTTAAATAATCTAACTCATGTTTATCTAACCAACCTTCTGTCTCACTACAATCCAACCCGGTCTTTAAGATCTCAAAACTCAGGACTTCTGGTAGTACCTAGAACAGCAAAGTCGAGTAAAGGAGGTTGAGCCTTCTCATTCAAACTCTGCAATAGCCTTCCTAAAATGTCCGAGGCTCAGACACACTCTCTCAGTTCAAAACTAGATTAAAGCCCTATCTTTTTAGTAAAGCGTACACAATGCATCACATATTAGAATGATACATGAGTGTGCTCCATGCAGGTGAGTGGGCTTGACAAACCTCCTATAAGACACACTCCTCCTGTCTTAATGCACCAGATTTTTTGTTAGAAATGCTCATATGATTTATATGTTTGTTTCAATGTTTGCTTAAATGACATGTTCAATTACATTATGAACAGCAGCGAAGCTATTTATTTTCTTTGTTCTCTATTTCCACCTGGGGATGCTCATCCCAAGGTCTCTAGAGGTTGTGGAGCGATGCAAGACCTGTGAAGAGACGATGCCAACCATCGAAGACTTCAAGGACAACACACAAACTTAATACACTTAAATAAACATGTATGGACCTTATATTTGATTGCAACATTAACTTAATTTGATTGTAATACAGTAATATTCACCTTCTGTAAAGCTTCTTTGAAACAATAATTATAGTAAAAAGCACTAAACCAATAAATTAACTTAAACTTACATCAAACTACATGAGGAATTACAGTCTGAACAACATAATAAAGCATATTTTACTTTTAAATAAACCGTTCAGTTGCCAAAAAAAAGTTGTTATCGTATGGATTTACAGCATTATCTCGCTGCAATAATATTATTACATATTTACACTCACCGGCCGCATTATTAGGTAGACCTGTCCAACTGCTTGTAAATGCAAATTTCTAATCAGCCAATCACATGGCAGTAACTTAATGCATTTAGGCATGTAGACATGGTCAAGACGATCTGCTGCAGTTCAAACCGAGCATCAGAATGGGGAAGAAAGTAGATTTTAGTGACTTTGGATGTGGCATGGTTGTTGGTGCCAGACGAAAAATTGCCGATCTACTGGGATTTTCACGCACAACCATCTCTAGGGTTTACAGAGAATGGTCAGACAAAAAGAAAATATCCAGTGAGCGACAGTTCTGTGGGCGCAAAGGCCTTGTTGATGCCAGAGGTCAGAGGAGAATGGCCAGACTGGTTTCAGCTGATAAAAAGGCAACAGGAACTCAAATAATCACTAGTTACAACCGAGGTCTGCAGAAGAGCATCTCTGAACACACAACACGTCCAACCTTGAGGCGGATGGGCTACAGCAGCAGGAGACCACACCGGGTGCCACTCCTGTCAGCTAAGAACAGGAAACTGAGGCTACAATTCACACAGGCTCATTAAAATTGGACAATTGGAGAAACATTGCGTGGTCTGGTGAGTCTCGATTTCTGCTGCGACATTTGGATGGTCGGGTCAGAATTTGGCCTTAACAACATGAAAGCATGGATCCATCCTGCCTTGTATTAACGGTTCAGGTAAGTTGTGCTGGTGTAATGGTGTGGGGGTTAATTTCTTGGCACACTTTGGGCCCATTAGTATCAATTGAGCATTGTGTCAACACCACAGCCTACCTGAGTAGTGTTTATCCCTATCACTCTATGCATATCCCTTTATGACCACAGTGTCTCTATCTTCTGATGGCTACTTCCAGCAGGATAACGCACCATGTCATAAAGCGTGAATCATCTCAGACTGGTTTCTTGAACATGACAATGAGTTCACTGTACTTAAACGGCCCCCTCAGTCACCAGATCTCAATCCAATAAAGCACCTTTGGAATGTGATGGAACGGCAGATTCGCATCATGGATGTGCAGCCAACAAATCCGAAGCAACTGTGTGATGCTATCATGTCAATATGAACCAAAATCTCAATGTATCTTGTGAAATCTATGCCACAAAGGATTAAGGCAGATCTGATGGCAAAAGTTGGTCCAGCCTGGTACTAGTAAGGTGTACCTTATAAAATGACCGGTTAGTGTATGCTTTCTGCTATAGCAGGAGCTTTACATTATGCTATCATTGATTTGCGTATTTATTTCACTCTTATTTTTGTTCCAGTGTTCTCCTGCATGTATTGTTTTAATATGCTAACATCTGGTGCATGTTCGCCCACATTCTTTGTCCTTTTCAACAAAATAGATCAATTATGAACATTATATTTAAGAACAAAAGCCAATTCATTTATAATTATAATTATTTGTATAACAGAGGCACTTCACGCTGTGCATTTGTAAATTTTCAAGTGAAAAGTCGTGTTCAGAACATTCGTGGCATTGCTTTTGTTCGAATATAATTATGATATTTAAGTTATCCTTTTCAAGAGATGTGTATTTTAATTGAGCTAATCTATGAAAGCGATGATTTAATTATAGCTGGATTTCATTGTTTGACTGAACAGCGCACCCCTGATTTAACACATTTAGATGCTTAAGTTGCTAATAAGCTAATTGTATGTCTCTAAAAGTCTAACAGCATGAACGACGTGTAATGGCAGGAAAGTCTTTTTTTTTTTATGTCTGTTCTTGATTAGCCATTGTGTGGCTCGTTCATTAATTGAACCACATTAGATATTCTCACAGGTCATAAAGCTTTACAATATTTCGGCATAAATGTTGACCGCAAATGTAACTCTGTACAATTTTTGGAAAATATCACCATGACAGTTGAGCAGGGGTATCCAGGCTCGGTCCTGGAGGGTCGGTGTCCTGCATGGTTTGAGACACTGCTTGCTGCAGAGCCATTTGAGGAGAGCTGAGCTCCAGCGAGGGGGAGCATGAGCTCTCGCTCCTCCTCCTATAAGCTGTTTTAATGCGTACACCCACCCCACCCCTAACCCTACTCCCAGTGACATCACTCGTAGAAGTGCAAGAAAGGAGAAGCGAGAGCTCAAGCTTCCCCTCGCTGGAGCTCAGCTCTGCCCAAATGGCTCTGCAGTGAGCACCACTTGCATGGTTTTTCTCCAACTTCCTTCAATGCACCTGCCCGGAAGATTCTTGTATAACAAGAAAGAGCTTGATTAGATGGTTCAGGTGTGTTTAATTGGGGTTGAAATAAAATAAGCAGGACTCCAGGACTGAGTTTGGGCATGTAAGGCTTGAAGCTTAAGCTGCTATTCTGAACCAATAGTTGGAAACAGAAAGTAGTTGAAGGGTGGTGTGTTTAAATCTATCATTTATCAGACTCCATTGTAATTAATCTGACTACAATAAAGTTGTCATCATAATTGATAAAGAGAAAGAATCTCTACGTCTTAAAGCAGGCAAAGTTGTTTATTAAGTTACATGTTTAAATATACAGACAATAGAGTGAAGCAAACTAGCATACTTTCAACCCAGGCTCATTGTGGAAACGGAGCCCCGCGGACGTTTCTGCGGACCGCGATTTACGTCCCGGGAGGTACGTATTCGAGCGGTTTTTGTTTTCGCGGTTCCGCGAGAGGCCGCTGTGCGCACTTTTTCGCGTCTCGGGCGCCTCTCGGGAGCGAGCGCTGTTCTCGCGCAAAAAGCCGCCGGATCGGCCGACTCATCCGCGCTCCTCTTCCTACTGCTCCTCCTCCTTCCCTAAACCCGAGCGACGATTCGCAAAAGCAGTCCAGAAAAACAACAATAAAAAAAAAAGCAAAAGCCCTCGTCTTCGATTTCGACCACGTTTTCGGATCCCGCCGCGTTCTCGCCCTTATTTTTCGGATTCCGTTTTTCGTCTTACCTGATTTCCGGAACCGCTGTATCCCAGACTCGATCCCGGTCGTCGTCCCTGCGGCCAGCTCCTCCTCCGGGGCCTCCGCTCCGCCGACGCAACGCTGTGAGCTAAGCGGACAAACTGGTTGCAGCGGGAAAGCCCTCCACTCGGAGGCGAGTTGGCCAGCGAGCGCGAAGAGGAGGGGCGGAGCGGCGCCACACCGCCCCGCATCGTTCGCTCGAAAAAAACTAAACGCGGCCTTACGTACCTCCGTCCACGTAAATCGCGGTCTCCAGAAACATCCGCGGGGCTACGTTTCCAGAATGAGCTTGGGTTGCATACTTTATAAAGAAACTAGCTGTAACATATGCACTGCTGAGCAACAAAGACAGTGAAACTGCCTTTGTTAGCATATGAGGCTACGCATCAGTGTGCGGGAGATGCAGAGTAAAGGGCATTCTCCCAGATCAACAGTTGCCTTTCCTTATTATACCCTGAGCAAAGCATCGTCAAACATGAGTGAAAACCAACCCCCAAAACCAGATGAACGTGAGAGCAAAGTTGAGGAGATAAAGTGAGGGAGAAGTACATTAACATACTCTCCTCAGGCCATAACTCAACAATATTAATTATATAATCCATCAATGTCTCTTTTGATTTCAGCACTACAACACTGAAGTCATAAACTGTCAAATGACACCAAACATGACAAAGTTACAAGGAAGATCACAAGTAGAGGAATTGTGTATGGTGAAAAGCACATGGTTACTGCAAGCAAATGGCAGAGATGTGTATTGGAGCTGTGAGGAACTCTGCCACACCAAGAGGACTTAAGCCTGATTTATACTTCTGCGTCAGGTGACCGGCGTAACCCACGGCGCAGGCAACGCGCGTGGCTGTGCATTTATACTTCTGCGCGCTGTCTCTGCCGGTATGCATTAACACTTCCGAAACGCTAGTTGGCAGTGATGTGTAAATGTTCCTCTGTGTCGAGTTTCTTCGCTACTTTTTTGCATTTCCTGAACACTTCCGGGATGTACAAGTGGCTCAAACTCGCTCATTTTGAGGCAGGAACCGGCGGACGTGCAACAACTTTAACTATGAGGTAAACACAAAACAAAACTTTCCATCCGGAGCTCCTTCACGGGACTCCACACTTGTAAACAATCGCTCGCGCGGCGTCGCGCCATTCGCGCGCCTCTCGGTCCCGCCCAGACTCGTCAGCGCTACCAAACCGACCAATCACAGAGCTTATGCTACGCGTCGTTGCGACGTGTAGTTACATTTTTTGAGAGGTGCACGTCAGTGACGGCGATGGCCACGGCGAAGGGCTATGCGTCAGCGCCGTAGCATACGCCGGTGTTTGACGCAGAAGTATAAATCAGGCTTTATCCCATGCTTGGAATGTCTCAGCAATCCTTCATTAGCATAGAAGGAATAGTATATATAATATTTTCTCAGCTTACAGGCACCCTTGCAGTGGAGTATACATTTATAATTTCATTCTGTGTGTGTGTGTGATACATAATGCATCAGTATGTCGTGCATTGTCAATGTCTTATAAAAGTCACTTTTTCAAACTTTTCCAGGTTAAAAATGTTAAAGTAAAGATAAAGGTCCCGTAAAGAAATTCAAAAGCATAAATAAATGGGGATGGGGTTTGAGATAAAACATGAAACGACAAAACACGGACAACTGCTAATTTACGTACATTTTTTACAGTGAAAACTAGCATCATAAAATGCAGAGTCTTTTCTAAAGTCAGATAAATGATCTGCATTTTACCTTGCGTTTTCAGAACTGAAAGCGTTCCACACCCAACATCAAATCCTTTGTTATCATTAAAGTTATTTTTCTTTTCTTTCGTTTAGGGATATTCTGATACCTTTTTTGCCTCCCCTATTCTGATACCATTGCTCAAGGTATCGGCTGATACCAGGTACTGAACCGATATCGGAGTGTGTATCTGTGAAAAAAGAGGTGTGTACTATAAGCCCTGTAAAAATTGATAGAATTATCTTATGTTGTGCTTCAGACTTGTCCATTGATAAAACATAAACAAATGCATACAGTGAACTAGAGTATTTTTTATTATCTGCGCAAAATGGCTGCACAGTGGTGGTGGATTCCCCCCTATGTGTAAAGCGCTTTGAGTGTCCAGAAAAGCGCTATATAAATGTAAGGAATTATTATTATTATTATTTTTATTATCAGACATTCGACAGATATATTATTTACTGTACTTAGCTGAAACCAGTTCAGCCACAAATAAAAAACCCCCGAAATATTTAAGTTTTACTGGATAACTGTATAAAAACTTGTGCAAAAAACAAAGGGTAATAGTATTGGATTGGTTTATGGCTTCAAAAACTTTCCAATATTAAAACTAGTATCGGAACACCCCTAGATTTATTGCCATATCTGTCTCCTCTTAATTCATAATTTGACTTCTTGTAATTGTTTCTGTACAAGCGCCACTTTGTGGAAAGTCTTTATAAGGAGCTGGTGTGCATTATGCAAATTATTAATCTTGGGCATGAGGACAATTCTGATTCACTAACAGAAGAACGACTTTAAGAACAAACTCATGTGCGTACACGTGTGTTAATAATAATGATAATAATAATTCCTTACATTTTTATAGTGCTTTTCTGGGCACTCAAATCGCTTTACACATAGGGGGGGGGATCTCCTCATCCAACACCAGTGTGCAGTATCCACCTGGATGACGCAACGGCAGCCATTTTGCGCCAGACCACACACCAGCGGATTGGTGGAGAGGAGAAAGAGTGATGAAGTCAATTACGATATGGTAAAGTTTAGAAGGCCATGATGGACAGAGGCCAGGATGCCAGAGTGAAACCCCTCCTTTTTTCGAAGGATACACAGCAAATTTATCAGAGTTAAATTCTCGGTGTTGAAGCATTTCAGAGTAAAGTGTTGACGTTAAAGAGTTAGGATTTGATAAATGAATATAATTAGAGTTAGAATTCATTTTATTCAGTGCGAAATCAAGGAGTTATCTTTTCAACACTTGGTGGTGTTATTTCCAACATCCGGGAATTCATGCAGCAACAGTCACTGAAGAATTTTCCAGACGCCATTTGGTGAGTCAAACTACCTAAATGTTGGTATTTTACTGACTTTCTTTAAGGAAATACAGTTGTAAACATATTGTTAAGTTAATAACTTAAGAATGGAGTGACAATTTTAAACTTCTGCGGTTCATTCATGGTCGTTTGTGTATCTAGCTTAACTGCATTACTATTGACTTCTTTTCAAGAATGTTTTTATATGTGCTCACGCATACATAGTGCATAAAAACATCAAATGTACATGTTCAACACATTTCTGTCACGCTTAATGCCATTTTGTGCGTTGTGGTTGTAACCCATTTGTAAAATAAAATCGACACTTCTCCTTTAATTCTAAGCAAACTAGCGAGGGAATCCCCGGAGATGCTAACGGCACACAGGACGGTTTCCATGAGCTCTGGAGAGTTTCTAAAACATATCTGGTGAGTAAATGAACATATGCTTACTTGTAAAATGCTTCCTGACTAAAACATATGATTGTTTGTTATTAGTGTATGTTAATTTGGTTATTTTAAACACCGCGGCCCTTTTAAACTGGTTCATTCGTGGCCGTCCATATACCGTTAGTCCATAGACTCGCGTGATAACGTACGCATGAATTATATTAAGTGTTGACAACCATTAAAAGTCGGAATGTTAACATTAATGTCTTTAAATGACCGCGTTTGCACTTTCTCAGACATTTAACGTTACAGAAGTCTCCCGGAAGTTGCGGGACTAACGTTAACGTTATCCCGCAAATGCACAGAGACTCCCAGATGCCCAAGTAGATGCCCGCAAATGAATGATAATCTCCCGGAAATCGCGCGTCTCCCGCCTAGTCATTAAACACTTTGCACACCCCTCTCCACAGCATCCCTCCCAGCTCTTCAGGTACGTCGCGCGCAAGTCACCCCCACCGCTCTTTAGGTACGTCGCGAGCAACTCATCCCATTGCTCTTCAGGTTCTCATCTCTCCCGCTACCTCCCGCAAATCAACTCTGTATCCCCCGAAAATGACTTTTCCCAACTCGGCATGTCTGACGTTAGTAAGTTAGGCTATTTCTGTAGTCAGGAACATCTTAGTCAAGCTTTTTCTCCCGCATGATATTGTGCTTAAAACTATAGGCTAAACTTAGCATGTACTGTACACAACATTTCCGTTTTATTTAAGACAATTTAGTGCGTTGTAAACAGCCACCTGTCTGTAAAATTAATCAACTGATTCATATTTGAGCACCCTAATGATGACACAGGTTTGATTTGTAGATTTATTATCAATAATCAACATCTGAATCAAAAGATATCTGAAAAAATGTGAGACATACTTTGTGATGTTCATCTCTCTTTTTTTATCTGAAGGTTATGCATATGTGTTAGATACTAATTTTTTGTTGTTTTTTAACAGCCACAGTTCTCTATACAATAACACAAGACCCTGTGACGGTGGCTGATTAGAGACGGATGGTGTATTTCCAGAGTTGGTGAAATGACCAAGCACACCTTCTTGGTCATATGTGGTGATAATAATGAAGGTATGTTTGCTAAAGTTCTGTATTTGTTTCACAATAAGCTGAGAGGGTATTAGAGCATTAGAGAATAATAAATGACATGAAGGTGATAAGTTTTGTATTGTGGGTGAACTGTTACTTAAATAATGTTTTGCTCTTTGCTTTGCACTTTTCCTCTTCTGCTTATCCTAATAGTTAAGATTATATTTGGACCTGAAACATCTGCTAGACTCCAGGAAAGGTGGCGTCAATACTGGACCTGAAAGGGCCTAACAAGTTGAATCTGGTAAAGAAACACGCACGCACACACACACACGCTTACCGAAAACTGTAAGTTTATGAATATTTTTTACACTGTGGCCAATATTTTGGGGAAGTCAGCATCACTAAATGATATAAAAGATTTTAAGCTCCTCTAAATTTTGCTCCAAGTGTTGTGTTAAATTCAGGATTCTGGACAGACAGCTGCCTGTTTTTCCAGTTCTAGTCATAGTGGTTAACCTAATTGTTTTTGGAGATCCAACAGTGATGTATGTGTTTTTTCTACTTATCCATATCCTGTCACCTCAACCAGCTGGGAGAGTCAAGTTGTGGATCATCATGAAGATTTTCAAAAGGTGAGTTTAGATTTCTTGAATGTTTTATTTACTTTAAATGTTCTTTTAAATATATCATAGAATTTGATTGCAATTTGTTTTCAAACATTTTTCTTAGCCATGCTGGAGTCTTGAAGAGTTCTTAGATGAGCATCACCCTATATCCGTGCATCAGGAACCACCAGACGAGCGATCAGCAGCTGCTACATCGTCATGGATAAAAAGGTCATCCTGTGGCTGGGAAGCACTTCATTCACAGGACATGCTTGATGAGATTTCCTAGCTCCAGTTTGTTTTCACACAAGTTTACAGCATTTATACCTTCATTTAAACTGCTGTGTTTGGTATGGAGGACAAGGAAACACCAGAAGTGAAAGATTTGCACGCCAAGTTGTTTAAAATGTAATTTCATAAGAAAACTATGAGTGACGCTATAAACTTTCAAATTGCTCTGATGAAACATCAAGTTTGGACCAAAGGACTGAAACAGCCTTTTTGAGCACTGGTCATACATATTTTGTTGATACTGTCTGTACTAATAAAACATTTAAAGCATTTTTGACATTGTTGCAATTTAAAAACTGAATGAATTGTTGAAGTGGTGAATGTTTTCAAATAAAATGTTTTTTCTTTTGTAATTTACAGTCTATTTGGCCTTTTTACCATATTTACACTCAAGAGAGTTGAATAAAATAACAATATAATACACCAGGCGGTGTTAAATATAGTTACATTTTTAACTCTGTCCAGAGTTAAAATTAACCCTTACTTCGGTGTCAATGTGCCAACCCTTTTGAAAGTGTTGATTTAACTCTGTTTTGAGTGGACCCCATGAGACACTTTCAAAGTGTTGAAATTAACACCCATAGAGTTGTTTTGGGTCCCCATATTTTGCTGTGTATCCTGGGATTTTTAATGACAACAGAGAGTCAGGACCTCGGTTTAACGTCCCATCCGAAGGACGGCGCTCACAGAGCAGTATAGAGTCCCCGTCACTATACTGGGGCATTAGGACCCACACAGACCACAGGTTGGGCGCCCACTGCTGGCCTCACTAACACCACTTCCGGCAGCAACCTAGCTTTCCCATGTGGTCTCCCATCCAGGTACTGACTGCCCGCAGGCCTGCTTAGCTTCAGTGGGCGACCATGTGAGAGTTGCAGAGAGCTAGCTGCCGGCAAATAAAACTGCCGGTTTCATGAATTAGGTGGAAAGTTTTCATGAGAAGTTCAAATGCGTGTATAAATACAACAAAAATACGCAATGAGAGCCAATGTCCAGGTGAATGTCAGCTGATTCATAAAAAAATGTTCACACACAGATTGCATGCACAAATTTGTATTAAAGCACAGATTAGTCACAAATTTAATCACAGCAGGGCAAAAAAAGCAAACACCCTCGCATACGAAAATAGTAAGGGCACACATAGAAGATGCAATTTGATCAACTATAAATGCATTTGCCTGTTCGTGCCATAAATGTCACGGTTGCAGGTTTGTGCGCCTTCCGGATGGTCTGTTTTGTCACGTGGGTTGTTTTGTTTTGGTCGTCTACGTGTATTTGTTATGGTAGGTCACGTGTTATGACGTTACTCAGCTGTTTTGATTAGCTCTCCAGCTGAGACTCATAACCATGTCTATATCTGGACAACACTCTTACGTTTCCTTGTCAGTTCGTTGTATGTGTTCATGTGTCAATGTCTGTGCTCAGGACTGTGAGGAGTGGACCCCGTTCGTCTGTCAGTTTCCTGCACAGTATCCCCCATGTCTTTGCACATTGTCTCTACCCTGTTGGTTTATTCTTAAGGCGTCAAATAAACTTTTTTGCATGCATATTGGTTCCTTCTCAGTATCCTTATTTAATTGTGACAATAAAAAAACTTTTCCTTTCTCAAAATGCATCTATATCTGTGTGAAATCCCTAAAGACATTTAACCCACTTTCTTTTGAATCTGAGCAACACTATACTGCAGATTCATTTCCAGTATAGAAAAAATATAATATCCTAGCTTGATGTATCAAAGCTCAAGGAAGGTCAGAAACTTACAGAAAAGAGAGAAAAAGAAGCGCAGTGTGTTTAGCTCTTCAAAACAAACTTAAAAAAAAGCATAGAGACGATTCACTTGTAAAGAGTTGATGGGGTCAATCTCTAAAAAGAATCGTGTGAAAAATGCACCAATTAACCCTGACTCATCGCTGTATACAATTAAATGCAAGAATTTTTATGAGAAACTCAAATTTTCAGGGAGTAGACAAAGAAAAGTCAAGTAATGGCAGCGAGATGAAGTTTTAAAACGGATAAAGGAAAAAAAAACCTGTGATACATGTTGATTTATAGATCTGTGCAATCCGTTTCATGTCAGATAGGAAGAAAAACTAAAGGACAGGGTCTCTAAAAAATAATACAAATTGATGTTTGGGGTTTTGTTGCAGAATTTGAGCAGAATTACAAAGAATACAAAAGGAAAGCCCAAGTTCACAGATAGACGTGACCCTGCAGACAAAAATGAGATCCTTTTTTGTGTGTATCAGAGAGATCGGTATGATGTGATGAGGATCATAAGAGTCTCGCAGAGATCTTTGGAGGAGAAAATGCTCAAAGAATATCAAGGAGCACAGGGAAAAGCTTTAAAGTAGACCTGTTATTCCCCTTTTTACCAGATGTAAAAGAAGTCTGATGCCCCTAGAGAGTGTAGTAAAGTTTCAGCTCAAAATAACACACAAATAACATTTTATAACTCTTTGAAACTGACCCTTTTACACTTAAAAATATGTATTTTTTTACTTGTTCAAATTACTTAATTTTAATGATGCTGAAATATATTAATTTTATGTTTAATCTTAAAGAGCCCATATTATGGGTTTTTTAAAAATTCCCCTCCATGTAGTGTGTAACACAGCTCTAAGGGAAGTGAAGTATCCAGCTAAGGCTTAAATCTGTAAGAGTACAGTGTTTAAAACGATTGATTCATCTATAAAAGAGTCGACTCAAAGTGCTTCAAAAGAGTCGCCTTGATACCGATTCATTAGGTGTTTCGCCATGACGTACGAACGAAAACAAGTTATTCACGTGCACGCGCAAACCTGGGAGATTTCAAACCTGAGGCCCCGCCCTCTGATGCAGAAACGCAGACACACACACACACCCACAAACACACACACACAAACATGCCGGTCGATTGAAGTGCAGATGGATATTATCGAGTCTCTACCCAAAGATGAAACCTCAGCATTATAGCCAAGCAGTTGGAAACTACTGGAAACTTCTGAAAACTACATGCTACAAAGAATACTTCATCGGCGTTTGTTAAAGGAAGGATCAGTAAAGAGTAACTTACTGCTGGACATGTCAGAATGGGTTTCTTCCTCCATTTCTCGAGTGAAAGTACGTGCGATTAAAGTTGTTGCCTCACTGACTCTAGCTTACAAATGTATTTAGTTGTGATTTATTACTTCTAACCGCGTGTACTGTATCAGGTTAACTGGCTATATTCTCTTGTCGCGTGCAAAGTCACGTTAAAAACGCGACCCGTGCTGCTTTGTTTACGGAGCTCCGTGGACGAGGGTAGTGTGTGTGTGTGCGCTGTCGTCCGGAGGTATGTGTGTGTGTTTGTGTGTGTGTGCGCGCGCGTTGTCGCCCGGAGGTATGTGTGTGTGCGCGGACGAGGACAATGTATGTGTGTGTGTTTTTGTCTGTGAAAAGAGCAGAGTGAGACAAGCTAGGATATCTCCTCGACAGTTTTTGGAGTTTTTGCTCAATAAAATAGTTAGTCGTCTGAATTTTCAAGTCCATCGACTGTATTTATATTGACCCACTGGCAGCTAAAATCCACGCCTACACTATCGAGCGTGTATGCACTGTGATTACTTTTATATTGCTGATTAGCTGTTGGGCATTTTACTCTCTGACTGAAGGCAGTCGACCAATCGCAACAGGCTGTCATCGGTCCAATCAGTGCAGATTAGCTTCGAGCTAAGGAGGGGTTTGGGAACAAATGAATCACTGGACGATTCATACAGGAGTCGCTGGGATAATTAGGTAAAAATAAATGCAGATTATAAGACCATGAAAGTGTTTTTTGACCTTGTTTACATATTAGACTGTTGTTGGAGAACCTTACAACCAAGATATGACCCTATTTCATGTATAATGTGGGCTCTTTAATTGATTGTGTTCTTTTCAAATAAGGGCGGAGCTACAAATACCTGTGTGTCAGCATTGCGGCAGATTCAAAACAGGATTAATGAGTTTTGGTGACTGTCACTTTAAATTCAAATGAGATTGTGCTCTTTCCAAAAGAGGTCAGAGCTAAAAATGCCTGTGTGTCAGCACAGTGGCAGATTCAAAACAGGACTAATGAGTTTTGATGACTGTCACTTTAAATTCAAATGAGATTGTGCTCTTTCCAAAGGAAGGGGGAGCTACAAATGCCTGCGTGTCAGCCTAGTGGCAAATTCAAAACAGGAATAATGCGTTTTGGTGACCGTCACTTTAAATTCAAAGGGGATATGCAATTTTCAAAAGATGGGCGGAGCTACAAATGCCTATGTGTCAACATAGCAGGAGATTCAAAACAGGACTAATGAGTTTTGGTGACTGATGCTTTAAATCAAAATAACATCATGCTTTTTTTCAAAAAAGGGCGAAGCTACAAATGTGTCAACACAGTGGCAGGTTTAAAACAGGACTAATGAGTTTTGGTTACTCATTTTAAATTCAAATGAGATTGTGCTCTTTTCAAAAGAGGGCGGAGCTACAGATGCCTGTGTGTCAGCATAGTGGCAAAAACAAAACTAGTTTAAACTTAGGGCGTTAAAGGATTTAAATGCACGACTTGATAGTGAAGGACCACACGACATGTGGTGGAGTGTGGTGGCCTCCGCCCACGGCAAGCTATTGATTATCCCTTACATAAATTGCAACACTTTAGTTTAGCTTTAATTTAGTATTAACAAACCATTAAATAACACTACTAGCATGGCAAACTAGCTATAAACTGTTTATTAATAGTTAGTAAAGTAAAAGTTGGGTTTAGGTTTGGAATGGCATTATGGATGCAGAATGAGATCATACTTTATAGCTACTAATGAACAGTTCTTATATTATTAACAGGCATGTGATAAGCCAGTAGTTAATAGCACAAAATGTGACACTTTAAGTTTTGAATTAGTTAAATGTGGAAATATTCAAGGAAACACAGCCAATGTAAGCATTGTTACCAGTAGGACAGAATAATCGTCCTATGTATCGAAAAAAAAAAAACACAATTTTGAACACTCATTACTGGCGTTTACAACTGAATTTTATTTATTATGTAATGCTAAATGTCAACTTTAAAGAGGTGAACCAATCCACATTCTCCAATATTTATTATAACTTGTTTTCTCTGGGGAGGAAAAACAAGACAATTGCACTGAAGTCGATTTACTTCTCTTTTGTTAGGCCAGATGTGTCTCATTTATTGGAAGAAACATGTGGACAAGCAGACTGGAAAACTGTGAGCAGGCCATTGATTTCTTTTCACAATGTACTCAACAGATGGTGTAAGTACATTTACAACACTCTGTGCACGAGAGTGTGTACAGAATAGAGAGCAGGAAACGTAACAGCTGCTGCATGCCAATTGACCTACTTATAATACGTTTTAAAGGTTTGCACTATTGTTGTGAAGAAAAAGTATGTACTTTTGGGTGAAGCAGATGAATATGGAAGCTTTGGGAGATACCGCTTCCTCATTAATGGATCGTTCTGTTGCTTAGTTATGTATCCTGTCAATCATCTCGACACATTGTCCAAATTTCCTAACCAATATTACAGCAGCAGTCCAACGAAATCTCAATGAAATTCAATGAAATCTCCTCTGGTGTTTTGCTAATGGCCAAATGCAGATTTTTAAAGAAGTCAAATTGTTATTGTAGATGAAATGTAATGTGAAGAGTAAGGAAATGGTGGAAACTCACTTCACTTAAGACATCCATTAGCCTACATGTACACAATTTTGTTTGTTAAGCGCAAAGATTTGTTTCAAAACTAAAATTCAGTTGTAAATTCCAGCAAAGGAATAAATAAACAATTATAATGAAGTGCGGTCAAAAAACACACCCTGTGTTACATTAAACACGCATCCTACACTAAAAGCCCCAATAGGTTGACTGAACTAAATTAATTGAGTAAACTCGTTGCCTCAATTTAATTGAGTAATGGAGTCGCCCAAAACTTGCATATTTAAGTTTATTTAACTTGCTCGTTTTGTATATCATACTTAAATTGTTGTAAATAGGGTTTTTCAGGCGAGAATGTAGCTGTTTTATACTCAAATCTGCACAAAGATAGCGCATCTTTGACAATGTGCCTCAGCTTATGTGGACTTCGACTCCTGGCCTGCCAGCGGGAGCTCCATCATCACCTCCCCTGCCAAGCGCAGCTTTACTTCGGCCAGTCCATCTCGGATGTACCGATGGATCTCATCTCTCCATTGTAGTTAAAACTTGAGATTTAATTCATCTTGTGAATATCTAACAGACAGTTTTTGGTCTTTTAAATCTATTATTTTTTGTATTATTTTGGCAGTATTATTTTGTTATCTTTTATAATTGTCTTTAATTATGTTACCAAGTCGTACACTGTTTGCCTTTATTTAGCAAATTGTTTGACGTACGTTAATTTTTATTTCATACCATGTATGTCTCTATTTCTTATTGTGTATATGCTTTTATAATCACCATTATAGTTTATTAAATCTGATAATTAAAGACCCATGTCTGTGTATAATAACACATTTTACTTCACATTTAATGAATTTACGTGTACATTTTCTTAAATAAAAAATGTAGATTTATAATAATAATTTAATATTAATTACAGGGTCGTGCTCTATGTAATTGAATCATTTTATTGTTGATGTACGGTGAAATCGATGTATCCATGGTGAGGTAAGTAATGTTATAAAGTACACTGCCGTTCCATTAGAGGTTGGTGAAGCACTCCAAGTGCTGTTTACTGTAAGTTAGTCACGTGAACAAAAGTGCCAACCTCACTGGTGGAGAAGGTTTTACCTTGGCGCGTTAAAAAAAAAAAAAAAAAGCATGAGGCGTTTTTTAAAAAATGACGTTTTACACCTGGCGTTTTACGCATTGGTATGCACGATCACATTCAGCGCGTCCATAGAGGCCAAATAGGCGGCCGTCTAGGGCGGCAGAATAGAGCGGGCGGCATACCCGACACTACCCTCATCACCCACGCCCTCTGCGTCTAGGGCGGCACGATAGAGAGGGCAGCATCCGCGACAGCTCCCTCGCACCCACTTTACTTTAGGGTTGTGGGCGGCGTGACCGTCCTTTGCCTAGAGCGGAAGTTCAACTTGCTCCGGCCCTGATCACATTGGCACCCTTTATTTAGTCACGAGGCGTTAAACGTCGATGGAAAACGTAAGCAAAAAGCGTCCCGTTTGCACGGGCCTTTAGAGTCTACATTGTAAACACTCTATAGACACAATCTCCATTGTAAACACTCTATAGAAATAAAGATGAATTGAACTGAATCAGCCAAATTTACAATCGCCATCATAATTAAGCACATTTACATTTCTACAAAGCCTCCCAGAGTTTTTCTTTTCTTGCATTTTAATTGTCATTTTTGCATGTCACGGTTTTCAGATTATTGTGCATCTAATAGGTAATTTCAGAAAATAAATCGCAGAACATTGTGAAGCTTTATCATGAAGTATTGAACAGTCTTATCAGACAGGCTCATCGTTTGTGTAGACATGAGTTCTCATGTAAGGTGTTAATAAGGTAACAGAAGTATTAATAAACCTCCAGGTCTTTAGAGAACATTAGTGACACACAAAGAGCTGAACGGTGTCTGTACGTCTCATTAAACCTATCCAACTCGTTTAATTTTCGCATTCAGATTAAAACCTTTCCGCCAATTAAGCGTTCAAGAGAAAAAGGTTTCTATAGACTTGCACTGTGAAAGAGCTTTTCCACAAAGAACAAGATGAATCCTATTCAACCTTAAAATCAAAAGAAATATTCATCAAGGAAATTAGTACAGTTTTTGCACTGGGTCATTATTTTTTAGGAGCATAACCAGAGGTCATTAAAAGCTTTAAAATAAAATATAAACGTATTTATCTGGATCATTTTTGTGTATTTATTGATCTGTTCAAAAAAAAAAATGACTTAAGGGTGTCATAACTATCTTAAGGGTAGAACTATTTCAGATGGTTTGAAAAAAATTGACGTGGTTTTCCTCAGGGCTCGATTTTTTTATTTCTCTATAAAATTCAGTGATAAATTGACGCTCTTGACTCTTTGTTTATTTGTTTGGCTGACGTGAAGTGTTGGATGGCAAATAACTTTGTCCAATTGACCGAAGACAAGTCAGAGTTCATTGTATTTGGTCAGAAATGAATTCTAATGATAATCTATTTTTGCTTCCTAATATAACATCCCTTTGTGAAATGTCTTGCTGTTATTGTTGACTAAAATATGATGAAACAAAAGCTGTCATTTTTTTTTTCTCTCACATCTCTCGCCAGATTTTAGACTTTTTAGAAAACTGTTCTTCTGTTGTACCATTAGCATGTGGTGTTCCTCAAGGGCTCCATTCTGGATCCTGTTTTTTTTTTTTTTTCACTTTATTTACTTCCATTAGGAAAGGTTTTTAATACTATTGAATAAATGACCATCTGCATGCTGATGATTCTCAAATATATTTCTCTATAAAACATTGAGAGAAATTCTCTCTTTGTTTGACTGTGTGGCCAAAAAGAAGTGTTGTTTGGCAAATCATTTTCTCCAATTGAATGAAGACAAGGCACAGTGTATTGTATTTGGTCAGAGAGGAAATGCTATTGATTTGAATGACAATCTGTTATTGCTTCCTAAAAAAGAAAAACAATTCTTTGTAAAAGGTTGTGTTGTTATTTTTGACAACATTTTAATTACTAAATAAATGTTGTCAATATTTTTATTTCTTGCCAGATTTCAGACTGGATGAGTCAGACATTGCATACTTCCATACTTTATATTTAGCTAAAAACAGTATGCGATTAGAGAAGTATGTCTGAATTCATAGAATTAGAAAAACAGCCAGTGAAAAGTACTCCGGTGACCTACTACTTCCGGCGAGATTCTGAAGTGCGCATCTAATGCATGCTCAATTTTGGGTCCTGTTTAGCTTTTCCCTTTACTTACTTTAAGGTTTTTGATAACCATAGAATATATTCCCATCTGCATGCTGATGATTCTCGAATTTATTTCAATGAATAAAGACAAGTCTGAATTCATTGTATTTGGTCAGAAATAGATTCTAATGATAATCTATTATTGCTTCCTAAAATAACATTCCTTTGTGAAATGTCTTGCTGTTATTGTTGACTAAAATATAATCACCAAATTAATGCTGACATTATTTTTAAATCTCACAACTCTTGCCAGATTTCAAACTGTTTGGGAAACTGTTCCTCTGTTGTACCATTAGCATGTGGTGTTCCTCAGGGCTCGATTCTGGGTCCTGTTTTGTTTTTACTTTATTTTAATTAGGAAAGGTTTTTAAAACAATTGAATAAATGACCATCTGCATGCAGAAGATTCTCAAATATAGTTACATATAAACCACTGGGAGAAATCCTCTCCTTGTTTAACATGAAGTGTTGTTTGGCAAACAACTTTCTCCAATTGAATGAAGACAAGGCACAGTGTGTTCTATTTGGTCAGAAATGGATTCTAATTAACATCTGTTATTACTTCCTGAAAAAAATAATATTAATAAAATTTCATTGTAAAAAAAAGTCTTGCTGTTATTTTAAATAAATGCTTTCATATTGTTTTTAAAATCTCACATCTCTCGCCAGATTTCAGACTATTTGGGAAACTGTTCTTCTATTGGGGCAAGGCAGTGGCGCAGTAGGTAGTGCTGTCGCCTCACAGCAAGAAGGTCGCTGGTTCGAACCAAGGTTCAGTTGGCGTTTCTGTGTGGAGTTTGCATGTTCTCCCTGCCTTTGCGTGGGTTTCCTCCGGGTGCTCCGGTTTCCCCCACAGTCCAAAGACATGCGGTACAGGTGAATTGGGTAGGCTAAATTGTCCGTAGTGTATGAGTGTGTGTGTGAATGTGTGTCTGGATGCTTCCCAGAGATGGGTTGCGGCTGGAAGGGCATCTGCTGCGTAAAAACTTGCTGGATAAGTTGGCGGTTCATTCCGCTGTGGCGACCCCGGATTAATAAAGGGACTAAGCCGACAAGAAAATGAATGAATGAATGTTCTTCTATTGTACCATTAACTTGTGGTGTTCTTCAGCGATTGATAAATACTACCACCATCTCTTTAAAATCTCACATCTCTTGCCAAATTAATTTGCCAATTATTTGGAGAATATTATTCATGCCTTCATTTCTTCCTGTTTGTATTATTGCAAAGTGTTTATATCTGAGTCAGGCCTCTCTCTCTCGCTTCCATTTTCAGAACTGATAGGCTTTTAACTGGTACTAAAAAAGAATCATATTACTTATACATTTATTTAACTGTATTTTCATTCACTCATTAATTATACGCTTTTATCCAAAGCAACAGATGACAACAATAGAAGCACATCATGTCATAAGAGATCAGATATATATATATATATATATATATATATATATATATATATATATATATATATATATATATATATATATATATATATATATATATATATCCAACCAATAATGAAAAGTCTGAGTTTGTTTAATCAAACAGTGAAGGAACTACACATAAGTGCTATTGTTACTGACTTAAGTGTTGACCACAATAGTGCTCATTATACGTGTTACCAATTTGTGACAGAATTTAGTATTAAGTGTTGCTATATGTTTATAAATCTCTCCATGGCTTGGCCCTGGAGTACATTTCTGACCAATTTATTCTTCATCTACCCTTGAGATCTCTTCACTCTAAGGATCAATGTCTGCCAACTACACAGTTAATTTTGCTGTGTTGAATAAACCCTTAAAGACTTCAATTTAACACTGCACGTGAGTGTATTTGGTCATTTTTCTGATGGCTACTCCCAGCAGGATACAGAGCAATGTCATAAAGAGTGAATATTCTCAGACTGGTTTCTTGAACATGACAATGAGTTCACTGTACTCAAATGGCCTCCACAGTCACCAGATCTCAATCCAATAGAGCACCTTTGGGGTGTGGTGGAATGGGAGATTCACATCATGGATGTGCAGCCGACAAATCTGCAGCAACTGTGTGATGCTATTATGTCAATATGGAGCAAAATCTCTGAGGAATATTTCCAGTAGCTTGTTGAATATGCCATGAAGGATTAAGGCAGTTCTGAAGGCAAAATAGGGTCCAAACTGGTACTAGTAAGGTGTACCTGATAAATTGTCCGGTGAGTGTATGTATCACATATAATTTTCAAGTGCGAGCTCAAAATATGGGGTAACAACTAAACACAATAATCAATCAAGTCAAATCACAAGTGTTTCTCCCCTGCCTGTAGGCTCATTGACAGAAATGAATTGATAATGCTGTTTGCCATCTATTTGGCTTTGTTCCTTTATGTTTAATAAACCAATCTAACAGAAGACGTACATGCAGCAAATCTTAAATAAACTTTTCTTTAAATGAATTTGTCCTTCCAGTAACAACGGGTGTTTAATGAATAAAACCTTTTCTAAGACAAAAACAAGCCAGAAAGTGTATTGAAGATAAGCTTCGATGTATTTGTTATGCTGCTGTTCATTCCCAGCTCTAATGAATCACTCACATTGAATGTGAGAAAACGTTGGTGGTTTTGCAACAACGATTAACACAATTCATCCTAATTGTGAAGAAACGGAGCACTATTGATGATGACCAATTCATAATCATAACCTCTTGTCTTCTATGGCAACTGCATTCAACAACCGGCTTCATGTCTTCAGCAACAAAATCCACAACAGAAGCACGCATGTGTTAGTCAGAGCATGTTATCATTTGGAAGGTCAATCAAAGCACACTTTCCATTTTTGGCAGTTTTTTTTAACCCGAGTTGTTTCCTAGATACCGCAACGCTCATGACGCAAATGCACAACAGCTCAGAGATGCAAATTGCAGAAGCAAGTTTGAACAAGATCAAATATGAGGCTAAAAATTGCTGTCAGGTCTCATGAAGTAAAGTTCTGCAACATCACGCACGAGTTGAACTTCTTTAACTTCGTTTTTCACTCATGACACTATGGGTCAAATATGGACAAACTTATTTGTTGGGTTAAAAAGTGTAAGAGTAACTTAACCGAAGAAAGTTAGCCTAAAAAAATGCTGGGTTATCATAACTCAGTGTTGGGTCAAATATTGACAAACTCAACGTTGGATTACAACAACCAAGCATTTTTAAAAGTGTAGAAAATTGCCTGGTATTTTTCCCAAACAAGAAGCACATACGCTGTTCAGTTGCAGATGCCATATACAACTTAATGTTGGATGACAACAATTTTACCAATACTAACCATAGAATACCATGGAAGTTTGTTCCTTGTGTCAACCTACGTTATAAGATCGATCAGTGATTTACTAGCATATTTCAATGAATCAGATCCTGAAGATTCGAATCATTGATTCAACTCAATTGAGTCAGATTGAATCATATTAAAAGATTCACACTCTCCATTTGTCCAGCAAATAGAAGACATCGTATTTTACCAGTCTTGTTTATATTTTTTCCATGGCCAATGATAATAACACAGTATTGGGTTAACTTTTAGCAAGGTAACAAAATCTAGTTATGTCGAGGCATTGAGATAAAAGCACATGAACATGAACACAGTTCTCACGAAATGAGTACAAAGATTTATTGAGCTACACTACCATACACAAAACTAACTACTTAATAAGCAAACAACAAACAAACACACAGACAGAGGTAGTTTAGAAGATGCAAAATGAGTTGACAACCATCCCGAATTGATTTTAGTACTTCTTACCAGATGTTAGAATCACACCGGAGAAACCACAAAAGCAGAGAATGTCACGGTTGCAGGTTTGTGCGCTCTTCCGGAGTGTCTGTTTGATCATGTGGGTTTGTTTTGTTTTTGTTGCCCACTTGTATTTGTTTGAGTCACGTGTTATGACGGCACTCAGCTAGTTTGATTAGTTCGCCAGCTGAGGCTCATTATCGTGCCTATATATGGCCGACGTTTCTGTGTTTCCTTGTCAGTTTGTCACGTGTGCTTATGTGTTCATTTGTCTGTGCTCAGGACCGTGAGGAGTTACCACTGGACCCTGTTTTCCTGCCTGATCCCTGCCCTGTTTTCTCCTAGACCTAGCACCGCACTCACTACTTGCATTTATTTTGACTGTCAAATAAATACTATTTTACTCGCACTTGGATCCATCTTAACATTTCTTTCAAGAGTTCACACTTAGATATTGCTTGACAACTGTAAGCAGGTTTGGCATGCTGTCCCGGGAGAGAACCCTGAGCTCGGAGATAGTTGAGCCCAGGGCTCCCGCCAGGTCCATAGAGCATGTGAAGGGAGTACGAGATCAGGTGGTTCTCGAGAGCTCCTCTTTTTAAAGGAGGAAATGAGGAGAAAGAGGGTGGATGGGGGATTTCTTCGGAAAACGAAGATAAGGGAGTAAATCTAGCTAGGCTATTTATAGTAAGTTAGGATAGATCTGATTGGCTAACTAATGAGTGTGGATAGGCGGCCAGCTGCAGTCAATTATATCACATGTTCCTCTCGAAATTAGTTTAAAAACTTCACTTAAGTGTGACAAAACGAACTGACCTTTACCATGGATCCAACGAGTGCGTCACAGATTTCTGAGTTCCTCATAACCAGTAACGCCAGGATCGATTGCCAGGATGAGGCTTTGGCCACCACAGCACAGGCTATTCCAGCCCTGGTTGGTCAGGTTTCACTGCTGACTACAAAGGTACAACTGAGGGATTCTGGAGCAGCTCAAGCGGAGCCTGCACCAGCCCAGGAGGTTATGCCTGCACCGGTGACTACTAGTCGCCCATATATAGGCACGATAATGAGCCTCAGCTGGCGAACTAATCAAACTAGCTGAGTGCCGTCATAACACATGACCAAAACAAATACACGTGGGCAACAAAAACAAAACAAACCCACATGATCAAACAGACACTGCACAAACCTGGCGCACAAACCTGCAACCATGACAGAGATTTGGCTTATCTTTAACTGCGTGAGACCAATCTGCACCAGATCCGCAGGTGACAACATTTGTTTGTTACTTGCGCTTTTGCTGAAGCCAAGTTTCCCTCGCACGGCGCACCTGATTGGGTGGTGACATTTTTGGGATTCACTCGCTTGTGAGTGGCTGTCGTCTTGGGGTACTGAGGTGACAGGCTGCTAAGAGTCGGTTTGCGGAAGTTTGTGCGGTTTCGGCAGTCCCCAAACTTAAGAGCTTTGCATAAAAAGTTTGTTGTGACCCAATCGCGTGGTGGCCCGGTGTCCGAGAGGGCGAGAGGGGCATAGCTAGCGCGAGAAAGCATTTGTAAAAAGCAACATTTTCTTGTTGCATGATTTTTTTAAGTGACCTGGGTTGGTCCATGGTCTTCCAATGAGCAGTTGCCATGAAGGGTGGGGCCACACCCCGTACCATCGTAGTGAGGGTCAATCATTAAAATATTGCATGAAATGCAAGCATGTTGTTTTCATGTGGTAAAATCTCTTGTAAGATTGTTTACATCAAATTTTACAAGACGAATACTGTTAGTACTACTGTTTTTTTACTTACACCAATGTGTAGCAAATGTCACTAGTTCAATATCAGAGATCACATATTTCAGACACATATAGAAAGATTTTAATCTGGTACAAGAGTTAAAACAATACATTAATTAACCTGGGGTGCGTTTCCCAAAACCATCGTTAGCCAGCTAAGGTCGCAAGTTCCGTCGTTACAAACATAGTTCGTTGATTTGCCGTTTCCCAAATCCATCGCTCCAACGAACATTCGCAAACTTTGTCGCAAACTTGAGCACTTGAAACTACACCTCTGGAGCTGTAGTTAGATACATAGTTCCTGGCTGTGTTCTATTCCCACTTATCCCCCCTATGCCTTATTCATTTAGAACATTCTAACAATTAAAGTTGGAATGATTAAAAATAAAAAAAAAACATTAAAGTCATCTCATTTAGGTGTAATTTGCTTTCAAAGTATTTTTAAAGTTCAGTTTTAGGGATCTTCATGCTTACAACTGTGCTCCCTTCGCAGTGCACTTTGACAACATTGATGACATTTTGAAATCTATATGTCACATATTATTAAAGCGGAATGTATGTTACGTCTCCAAAGCTTGTGACACCAAAAAACATCCGTTAATTCCTTTAACTTATAGTAGATTATTTATTAAGTATCTGTACTGTATATGACATGGGCCTGTTGTTTAGAACTTTCTGCTGTGGTTTGCATCTGTCAAATTGTAAAAGTAGACTTTTAAAAAAATTAAATAAATAAACAATGCTCTACTTACTACTACTACTACTACTACTACTACTACTAATAATAATAATTTATATTATTAATATAAAAAGTAGGATTTTTACCATTTCCTAATAAATAATACATATTTAATGTCATTTTATAGTAAATAGCCTTATTATTTATTTATGTATATGATATTTATATATGAGAGTAGAATAGTGTTAGATTTTGTAAGTGATTTTATGTTTTACAATAGCATATGTAATGTTAAACTTCTTAATAATATTAGTAAAGGAAACACAGGCCCTATATGTGCCATTTACATATATATCAATTTATTTAGAGCGCGAGTGCATGTTTTTACCAAAACTAATACTGGACTTTATTTTAAATGCGTGTGCGTGTAAAACAATATAATTTGCACAAAGAATTTATGGGGAAGTATTCTAAAGAAATAGTTACTCCATGGCATTTATAGCATCATAATAAGTGTTTTACGCTATATCTAACAAAGATCGAACAATGGATCTGCGACAGATAAACTATGAGTTTTGGGAAACACTCGTCACTACATCGTTCTTTTCCCAAATGATGCATCGTACTATGATAGTTCAGCCGCGAGTTACGTTGTTGTTAGGGAAACGCACCCTTGGTTGGTTGGAATAAAAACAGCATATGAGGAAAACTATGGCATATTATTCAAAGATACATCTGCCTGAGTCCTAACATTTCAAGTGGTTGTCTTTCATTCGTATGCATTGATTTCCAGAGATCTCTACAAAAGAGTGCATTTTGGCAGGATGTCACACACATGACCTGGGAGTCATGTAAAGAATTTCGTGGGGCAATTAGTTAATTTTTGCCACTGAAAATCCAGTAAAGCCCCATTGTAAGGTGATTCAATCATTTACTAACTTGCTTAAAGGATCTTTTGAACATCTGAGCACAAAGTATTGGTCTAAATAGTCAATCAACTGGCCCTCTGTTATCGTTATGGTATAAGCCAAGGGGCAACCAATCTCGTTCCAGCACGGTTTAGCTTGCTTTAACACACCTGCCAGGGTGTTTCAAGTATACCTAGTAAGACCTTGATTAGCTTATTCAGGTGTGTTTTATTAAAGTTGGAGCTAAAATCTGCAGGACACAGGCCCTCCTGGAACAAGTTTCATGATCCATGGTATAAGCCCTCGAGTCAGATCTAAATGACTGAGACAATGTGGCACCCAATCCCCAAGCCTAATTCGAGCTGGTTTATATCTTTGTAATGTGCCAGTGAGTTCCTTCACTCATTATCATTTATTAACAGTAAATCATAAGCAGTCACTTGGTATAAAAGAGAAGCTTTAGTCTGACTAATTGTGAACTACTATGAAAGTGCAAGGATATAGAATTGCTAAACTTAGGCACATTTTTACATTTGCAAATGCGCTCCTAATTACGATTTACAGTTTGCATGCAAATGAGACCAAAACAATTAAGTACTGTGGGGGTCAAATACTTTTGCACATTTTTTTTGCACGTTTTCCCACATAAATTGTTTGTCTCAAATCGTTTATGTTCATTTGTGTGCTTAATATAGGCACAAAAACAGATATATTATCTCTTCATTTCAGCCATTTACTATATTTATATGAAGCAAATTTGACAGATGCAGTCAAACGGATGTTTAAAGCATGTGTTAAGCTACATTTATGCATCTGAGCGTAATTGCCTTGTTTACATTCACTTACTGAACAAATAAAGGCTGAGATATTCATTATGTGCTGCTTTGTTGTCAAACCAATTATCGAATGTGTTAAGTTCACTCCATGAACTCCAGTTTGTGCCTATTTTTATTCCTCAGAAGAAAGTTTTAGGGACACATTTTCAGTTTATTGCAATAATGAAGTTACGCTGGAGCAACATCTGCACACAAATAAACTTTCAGTGCAACAGCAATAACAGTAATTAAAGTTGAATGGAGGCGTTGTGCCACCTAAGAGCGAAATTTCTCAAGTAAAAAAGAAAACAAAACTTCAGTCATGAATATTGATGATAAATGCAAATTGGTTTCCTTATCATACTTAATCAGAAGCTTCAAGAACAATACCAATATCTGATGCTCCTGATCTGCAGTAAATTACAGCTTTAGGTTACTGCAATGAATAATGTATACAATGTATGCAGTTCTCTGCAGCATTTTTTCTGATTATTATATTAAGCGCTTCGATTTGCATTAATTAATTAATCATTTATTGTTTAAGTAGTCAATAAAAGCTTTGGTTTAATGGTGTAACAAAAATAGATGTGCATTCTATAACATCATCTATACAACCCAGGCTCATTCTGAAAACGTAGTCGCATGGACGTTTCTGGAGACCACGAAATATGTAGGCAGAGGTGCGTATGGCAGCATTTAATTTTTTTAAGTAAACACTACGGGGTGGTATGACGTCGTTCCTTTTCGTGCTTACCGGTTGACCGCTTACCTCCGTGTGGAGGTCTTTTATCGCTGCAACCAGTTTGTCCAGTTAGCTTGTCGTTTACGTCGGCGGATTTAAGACAAAGAGAGGAGTTGACAATGACGATCGGGTTCAAATACGAGGAAGATCAGTTCCAGAAATCAGGTAAGACAAAAACAGAATCTAAAAAAATAATAAAGTGAACAGGCTCATGACAGGGTGAGATTGTGTTAAATATCGAAAACGAGGTAAAAATCAGACAAGGGCTTTTCTTTTTCTGGTCGGCTTTTGTAAAATGTTGGTTGGATTTAGGGAAGTAAGTGGGCGGGCGGGTCAAGCGATAAAACTGGCTGAGTTTAGGTAAGGAGGATGGTGGGTCAGTCGATTGGCCGGTCGCCCTGTCAATCATTCAGTCATGTCAACACTGGGATTCCCCAAGGATCTGTTTTAGCTCCGTTGTTATTTTCTATTTACATTAAAGGGCCATGAAACCCCCTTGTTTCAGCAGGGTGTTTTCACACCTTTACTTTGGAAAAAGTCAGGAAAGTGGTTTGTTTAGGGGGTAGTGTCGGAGGAGGGAAAAAGGAAAGGTCCGTAAAAAATTTCATAAAAATGGGAGTGTCGGTTAGGGCATGCACTGATTTTCACTGAGGCAAAACAAACACACAGACGAAGAGGAGAAAGACTGACTGTGTTTACATCAGCAATCAAATTTTTTGCTAAATTATTAAATGGTGGACTTTAACTGCAATTTGGGTCTTTTATTCAGAAATTTCATTCATGCCCCTCATGACAAACAAGATATTTGATTCGAAGAATAGCTCTAAGCGTGTATTTTTCATGCTTATTGTATTATGTGTATGTGTATTATGTGTATTTTTTCAATGTTTGTTATCGCACGGCGAATGAGAGAAAAAACCCTCCACATTTCGAAGTAACTTAGATGCACTCGGTAGGTAGAGTCAGAAAGCTGTGGTGTTTACATGTTTACACTTGGACAGCAGCATTTACAGCTGATTTTTCAGTCCATAATATTGTAGTGACGTTAACATACGGTAAACTTTGTTAACTTAGAAATCATTGACTAAGGTCTATCTTTAAACACTGAAAGAGTATTGCTAAGGATAAAACCAAATTTGTCTCTGAATAAACAAACAAAGACCACTGATCACTCACTTACCAAATCTGTAGAGACAGGAAAATCAACACCAACTGGATCCACGTCTTTATTCAAAAAAGACGAATTGACATAATTGTTTTTTAAGATCTGATTATTTTAGGAATGGTGATTTTGCAATTTTGTGCTGCCTGCCATCTTGATCAGGTCTCACTGGAAGAAGCGACAGTACTGTCCCAATGTGATCTCCTGGCTAAATAAAGGAAAATAACAACAACAAACAAACAATAATAATAATAATAATAATAATAATAATAATTCAGTCAGTCAGACTGTTGGTGGAAAGCGACCTCTGGTGGGTTTATGCAAAAGCAGCGCTCGCGACAGACATTTAAGATACAAAAAAGCGCACACAGCAACCTCTCATGGATTCGTGAAAACAAAAACTGCAAAAATACGTACCTCCCAGGACGAATTTCGCGATCTCTAGAAACGTCCACGAGACTACGTTTTCAGAATGAGCCTGGGTGGCATCTATAGT
The DNA here is from genome assembly GCF_052040795.2 of Danio rerio. Lineage (NCBI taxonomy): Eukaryota > Metazoa > Chordata > Actinopteri > Cypriniformes > Danionidae > Danio > Danio rerio. The sequence continues at coordinate 45,511,482 of NC_141043.1, read as the reverse complement.
ACCTTCTCATTTTTTTCTCATTTATCTTCCATAGTATTTACTTTTCAAACCTAAGTTTTCAACCTTCTTCAAAATATCTTCTTTATTGTTCCACAGAATAAAGAAACTCAAAGTTTAGAAGCATGAGTAAACAGTGATTAAACTGTCACTTTTGGGTGAACTATTTTTTTAAGTGGTAATAAAGTCGCTGCTTAGAAAGCAAACGAGTTAAAACAAAAAATTTTCCAGGTTCTGCAGGTTACAGTGTCTCGAATTTTCATTGCCAGTCTTAAACCAATTGTAATGGTTTGTGTTTTGGTTCAATTTATAATTTCCCTAACCAACGCAGAGCCCGGGGCACCAAAATGAGTGCTCAAACTTGCCCCCCCCCCCCGGTCCAACTAATGTCTAACAATGTAGAGGTAATGCTTAAATAATTGATGAATTAACTATTTGCTAAGGCTTATTAAATGATTCATAGTGTGTCGTTATTATAACGTGTTATCGACTTTGATATAAAGACAAACAACAAAAATGCACACTGTATGATCCCTTACATATTTATCCATTCGTTCGCTTCAGAAAATGTGACACATGCAATCATATGTGATGTGTAAATGACTGTTTGTCAGGATGATGGTGATTTCCCATAATCATGCCAAATGATTTGCGTATCTGAATGTAATTGACTCATACATATTCATCTGCAGCTATTTTCTCGCTGAACAAATAACAGATAGGATCACAGAAACAACTCAAGATCATTCATATATGAAAATAAGAAGGTTGGTGTGTGCTGGTTTGTGCGTAAGTAAACAGATTTGTATTTGCATAGGTGTGTCTAACTCTTTTTTTTATTATAATATAAACAAGGTTGTACTTTTTTTAACTGCTGTCCATATTTTGGTATTTTATGTGCAGTAATTTTAATACAAATCACTGTACATTAAATGGAACATACATTTTAATTGAATTATAAATAGTGAGTGAAATTTAATCTAAACAGTGCATCCTTTACCATTAACAAGGACAAAAATTCTGCTACACTTGAAGGGGTGTTAATAAAACTGTCATTAAACCTTTATAATCATGACATGTCATGAATGTGAATAAGATTTTATGCATGTTTATAACAACTGTTATTAAGTGTAATTCGCTCAGTTATAACACTTTAAATGCAAAGATGACATTGTTTACACTGACAACTTGACTGTAATGAGGCATATGCTGAACAATGGACATGTGGATCCATGTGAAGTTCGTTCAACATAGGCTCATTCTGAAAATGTAGCCCTATGTACATTTCTGGAGATTGCGAAATATGTAGCCAGAAGTACATATGGCCACAGTTCGTCTTACCAAGTGATCGCTTACATCCCTGTAGACGGCTTTCCCACTGTTACCAGTTTGACCGGTAGCTTGACACGTATGTTGGCAGCAGTGCTTAGCAGTGCTTAATTTGTCCAGTCAACAGATCAGGGTAACGGATCTGGCATGATACCAGAGGAGGGAGAGGTGTCGCAGACAAATGTGAAGAGCGAAGGGGGGGCTGAGAGAGGTGTCACGGACGAAAGTGTAAAGCAGAGAGGAGGGTTTGGGGGGTGGAGGCGGTCTCACGGACGAAAGTGAAGAGGGTTGTGGAGTCACAAAAGTAAGTGAAGAGTGGTAATGGGGGGTGGGGGTTGAGGAGGGGGATCAGTAAAATGAGATCCGGGTCTGGCACAAATTAAACCGTGGTTGGCGGACTTAAGACACAGTGGGAGTTGATCACGACAACGGGGTTTGAGTCTGGCAAAGAACGGTTACAGAAAGAGGGTTGGACAAGAACAGAAGTCAAAAAATAAAGAAGTAACTAACAGGGTGAGAATGTGGTGAAATCTGAAAACATGGTAAAAATCAGACAAGGGTTTTTCTATTTCTGCATTGCTTTTGAAAACACTATTGGTTGGGTATAGGGTTGGGATGGGTGAGGGTATCGGGTAATTGATCAGTCAGTCAGTCGACATTGGCCTTGGATTTATGGAGTGGATTTATGCTAGAACAGCAGGCGTAAATGGCACTCGCGAGAAAAATTTGAGATCTCAAAAAAAAAAAAAAAAAAAAAAAAAAAAAAAATCGCACACAGCGGCCTGTGAAGGATTTGTGAAAAGAAAAACTTTTAAAAACGAACCTTCTGGGACGTATTTTGCTCACTCTAGAAATGTATATGGAGGTACTGGTCTGAAACAGGAGCAGACAGGAGCTTTAGGGTAGTCCAAAAGACGTAGTCAAAACACAGGCTAAGGGTCAGGCTAGGCGGCAAAGAATCACAACGGTAAACAGAGCAAAGACCAAAACATGGAAAAAAAAAAAACGCTTAGAAATGCTATGCAGGGTAAACAAGACTCAGCAGCGTGTATGTGTGCGTGAGGGGTGAATATAAAGTCCAGCCAATCAGTCTGTGATAAGGGGAAACAGGCATTGATGTGCGTAAGTTGAATGATGTTATTTGTAGTCCAGTTTAGTGACATATCTGTAGTTCTCCAGCCAATTGTAAAGATTGTTTTGGGATCATAAATTGACTTAAACAAATACATCACAACCTGTTTTTGTCTTTGTCATGACAACTTGCAATAAAGACAACAAAACGTAACATATATCGGTCATAAACATGATTGTCATAAAGCCATTATAAATGTCATGAATCTTATAACAGCATCATTAATATTTTTTTTACCTCAACTCCAGTGGTACTGTTATGATCACCAGACTACAAGATCCAGTCATGCACCACACACTCACACCTGTTCCTCTTTCCCACTGATTGCTAACACACACAGCTGAAGCTCATCATTTATTCATTACAAGGACTAAAAAAATTCAGTGCGCACACACACATCAGTGTTGAGTCTTGTTATACTGTTTGTGAACATTATGGTGCGTTTTCCTGGCCTTGACTTTACGTGTTAGATCTTTGCTTAGCTGTTTTGTTTGTTTACGTTGCCTGCTGCTTTACCACGTCTCTGGATTCCCTGTATACATCTGTTTGCCCCTGTGCTGACCATTGCTTGCCATCCTACTATTAAACCCTGCATTTAGATTGACACTTCCTTGTCGCCTCCTGTGCACATTATAGGTAGAAGCTGAGTTTGTAATTAAAATATCATTGAACATTAATGACGCCCTTAAAATGATTTGATAGAGTAAACACACTTTTAACAGGACATTTTATTTACAAATATAGTGTGTTCCACTGAAAACGCAATCAGAAAAATATCCATGATACAATTATAATGACTTTATGACAATTATGTTTATGACTAGTTATATTGTCTTGGTAATGCATACCTGTCAACATTAGGATGTGAAAATAAGGGATATGCCCACCATAATAAGGGATTCCCCTGACCCCCCTTTAAAAAATCCCCAAATTACTAAATATGCTCATTTGTTAAGCTGTTTCATTGTAAATAACGTCAGTAATATGATTTATTATTATTTACAAAAAAAAACAATAAATGGTATACATTAGCAGCAAATAAATTAGCAAACAATTCAGCTTATTAAAATGAATAGCTATTATAACGAAACGGAATCAAATCTCATAATCCATTTCTTCACTGTATAACTTACACATTCTGATTAAGGAGCAACGAATGAACGAATGAATGATTTATTTTGATTTTTTCATTTAATTACATTATATAAAAGGTGTCACTTTAAAAAAAAGCACACGTCTATCGTTATAATGAAAGCATTCGACTGCTTTCCTAACTGTTTATGCTCATTTAGGATGAAATTATTTTTGTTCGAAAAAAAAATAAATAAATAAAAAAAAAAATCACACCAAGATCGGTATCTTTAGATATTATTATAATTATTATTAATTATGTGTACATGTATGTTTAAACACGCACCCAAAAATCACGGGTACAGAATCTGTTTTGGAAACAGCGTCTATTTATCACTATGGAGTAGAGGTCTGCATTTAAAATTTTTAATTTTTGTAATTTCCAAATAAAGCGCGGGAGCGGTCGGTAACTGGTTTAATTTTGCATGGGAGCGGGCTGTCTAGCAATATCATTCCCAACTCCCGAGCGAGCTAGCACGCGTATGTATGTGTGTGAATGAGTCAGCTTTATGCTGTGTTTAGCTTGTTTGTTGCTGTGTGTGTGTGTGTATGTGTTTATACAGACAGCTTGTTATAGGCTGTCTGGATTCTGTATAGCTGGGTGGTTTTCGGTTTTGTTCTCCCCCTGCTCTTTAGCGTGATCGGGCACGGCGGGTAGGGCAGCGGGACAACAAATGCTGAATATAAGCGGGAGCGGTGGGTTCGGGCTAAAACTTGGTAGGAGCGGGCTGCAGCGGGATTCAAAATCCCGTGCAGATCTCTACTATGGAGCGTGCCAGCTGACAGTCACGCACTGCTATATGACTGTCTTGAGGATTGCATATGAAGGGGAGACGGCACCTGTAATGAAAAGTAAGGGAATCGCGCTATTTTTATATTTATTTCAAAGTGTTTTCATGTCTAAACAAAGCGAAAGCACAAAACAGACTCGCATTTAAGAGCAAGGGGCGGCCCCTGGTGGTTCAGCAGTATGGGCTGAGAATAGGGAAGCTCGGCTCTTTAATGTTTATTTGCCACTCTTCAGAGAATGAGTGAAAAAAAGTGAGAAATATGGGAAAATACCTTTATGGGATAATAGCAGGATAGAACTGTAAAATACGGGAGAATCCCAGAAAAAACAGTAGGGTTGACAGGTATGGTAATGTCGAGTTGTCATGACAAAAAAACTTAATTTGTTTATGTCAAGCTGTCACACCAAAAATGTCATCTTTGCATTTAAAATGGCATAACTGAGCAAAGGACACTCAATAACCATTGTCTTAATCATGCATAAAATCTCATTCATGACATGTCGTCATTTGATTATAAATGTTTCATGACAGTCTTATGAACACTCCTTCAAGTAAAGTGTTGCCAAAATACTCCACAAATGAACATTTCCAGCATTTCATTAAGATCAGCACTGCTGCTAAAAGACCAAACCAAAACTAAATTTACCACATCAACCAAAAAAAAAAAAAAAAAAAAACAAATCACTAAAAGCGCTGAACCATGCTGGAGATAAAAGCACTGAGCTCATTTCCTGCATTTCAAGGACTTTCCTTTCAGGATGTTTTGTGTGTGTGTGTGTGTGGGTTCTTTCACTGAATTGCTTTTTGTACCTGGTGCTCGTAGTGGCAGCCCGTTGTCCAAGCCTCGCGGTTTAGTGGCGATGAACAGGTAGCAGAGCACGCAGAGAGTGATGATGAAGGCCAAAAGCACCACAGCCGCTATAGATAACCCCACAAGAGCTCCCAAGCTGAAGAGCAGAGGAAGATAAAGAAAGAGAGACATTCAAAGCATTAAAATCAAATGTCCAATGAAAGAGAAAGCAAAATCAGTTTTTTTTTTCTAATTCAAACTGCACATTAGTGCTGCATGAGACTTACATTTCTATCTTCATTATAATCCCTTAAAAATATTGATGCTTGACACAGTTTTTGAAAATTAATCCAATATAATAAACTACAGTGTTTTTTTTTTTAGCAATTTGTGTTAAGATGACATGAAGAAATAGTGTGAAACCCAGCCTTTTTTACAGTAAAGGGACAGATCACCCAAAAATAAACATTTCCTCAGTATTTACTCACATTCAAGGGGTTGTAAACGTTTATGAATTTCTTTCTTCCACTAAAAACAACATGATTTGCTGAAGATGTTTGAGGAAAAAAGCCATTGACATCCATTGAAAAGGCAAAAATATGAAGGACGTCAATGGAGTTTTATGCATAAATATAAACTCAAACAGTTTTGAAACAAGTGGAGCATTAGGCCCACACGGAATCTGCGCGGGCAGAATTCCGCAGATTTTCCACACATTTTCCACAGATTTCCGCAGATTTTTAGCCCATCACATTAATTCTGCTTATTTACTTGAGTAAATATGTGTAAATCTCAACACAATCTCACGGCAGTTCGTAACTTTTTGATTTAGTGGCTACTTTGTATGAATTCACGCAATCTAATTCGTACAATTTAGAACGATTTGCTCATCACCCAATGACGTTGGGGTTAGGGGTGCGGTTAGGAGCCACATCCCCTTTTTAAATTTGTACATTTTGTACGACTGAACTCTTTCGATTTTGTACGAATTAGCCACTATCTGGCGAAACGTACAATACTTACGTTTCCTCATGAGATCAGGCTGGTAAATCTATATTTATTAAATTCATTCATTCATTAATTTTCTTTTCAGCTTAGTCCCTTTATTAATCCGGGGTCGCCACAGCGGAATGAACTGTCAAATTATCCAGCATGTTTTTATGCAGCGGATGCCCTTCCACCCGCAACCCATCTCTGGGAATATTTATTAAATTAATTTCAGGATATTATTGACTAATATGAAAAAGTTCATCTGATTTATGTACAGTGCAGTTTGTACAGTGATATTTTCTGTCTTTTAGTAGATTATTAAACGAGAGACTTGCTTTGTTTACCAAATAAAGTGGATCTAATTGGATTTGCATTTTAAACATTAAATAAAAGTTAAAAACATATTTTTTTTATTTCACATATTAAGATTTTAGTTATGATACTCCCAAAATAATTCAGCAGAAATCCGCAGATTTGTACCAAAATTCTACGCAGAAATAGCAAAAAATGCATAAATGCATAAATGTATGACCTTTTAGATATGAAAATCAAGACAGTATTATTTATTTTACAACGTTGCATTTACATTTATGAAGTTTGATGTTAATAATGTATGAAAGAAAAAAAGAGACATCTGTTTTGATTTATGAGCATGTTCGATGAATGCAAGATAAGCAGAAAAATTGTGTACTGAGAGACCAAGAGGTCAAGATACATTATTCATAAATAATTGTAGATTTAGTAAGTTATGATGTAGACCTATGGTCTTGGTTTAAAGAGATATCTAATAAAACAGCAAGTTTCTTTTCAGAAAATATGAAAAAGTCTGATTTAATAAAACCCATTATGTGATTAGAATAAAAGACTATCACCTTCATCTATTCAGAGCTGCTTTTTCGCTTCCAAAAAACAAATTTTCTCTTTCCTCCCCCACGAGATCATAGCATGAAAGCAGAAATGACTGTTTTAGATAATAAAAAGCATGCCGTTATATTTCTGTATCCCTGCAGAACAAATTAAAAGCGGCTTTGAAAAAGCCAACAAGTTCTTATAATAATCAGCTGGTGTTAATGGATGGTTTCAAATTAATTGTTTGGATCATAAGAGGTTGGAGACGCAGTAAACGCAGTGGAGAATCACCCACAGAGAAACTGCATTTAAAGAGCCACAGCCGCTTATTTAGACTGCTTCACCAGTAAACAAAAAATCAGGGTCTCACTGATTAAAAACCCCATGAAATTAAACATTTCCTTTATATTTGTTATTAACTAAATTATTTGGTATCTGTGTTTACACCCAGCACAAGCTCACTGTGGATACGTACAGTTGAAGTCAGAACTATTAGCCCCATTTGATTTTTTTCTCTTCTTTTCTAAATATTTCCCAAATTATGTTTAACAGAGCAAGGACATTTTCACAGTATGTCTGATAATATTTTTTCTTCTAGACAAAGTCTTTGTCAGCTCAGCTAGAATAAAAGCAGTTAATAATTTTTTAAACACCATTTTAAGGTCAAAATTATTAGCCCCTTTAAGCTATATTTGTTCTCGATAATCTACGGAACAAACCTGTCACGATAGGGTTACAAAAATACAAGAGATATCCAAGTGCAGCAATAGAAGATTTAATAAAAAAATAAGGGGACAGGCCAGGTTCAAAAATCAAACAGAGACAAAAGTACAACCCAGTAAACAAAAGTGTATCAAACAAAGTTAGAACAGGAATTCAAAAATATGATCATAACATGAAACAAAGTGAACAAACAAACGAACCAAAACCATGAGTCAGTGAGCAGACAAGGACCTGATAAGTGCCAGACTTAACCAGAATCGGGTGAAGGGAGTGCACAAGCAAACAGCAAAAATCCAAAGGCAAACTAAACACAACATAACAAGGCTTATAAAGACAACAATAATTAGACAATGACAGACAGCTGGAAACAATTAGTGATCATGTGAACTACAAAACAGGAACAAACCAAAATATAACTAGTGTCCAGAAAACCACAAGATGGCACTACAGCAGGCGTGACAAAACCACTGTTATACAATAGCTTGTAGTTAACTTAATTAACCTAGTTAAGCTTTTAAATGTCACTTTGAGCTGCATAGAAGTGTCTTGAAAAATATCTAGTGAAATATTATACAGTCATCATGGTAAAGATAAAATAAATCAGTTATTAGAAATGAGTTATTAAAACTATTATGTTTAGAAATGTGTTAAAAAAATTGATCTCCGTTAAACAAAATTGGGAAAAAAATAAACAAGTGGTCTAATAATTTAGGGGGGCTAATAATTCTGACTTCAACTGTACCCAAGTCTACATTTCTGGGGACAGTGAATTACATGCCTGGAGGTACGTCTGTTCAGTTTTTGTTTTGAAAAAATTCCACCAGAGGCCGCTGTGTTTATGATCTCAAATTTCTCTTGCACATTTACTTCTTGCATAAATCCACCAGAAGGAGCAATATACACTTCAGCTGAGCAGGCAAGCTTGCTGTCGACTGACTGACCCGTCATCGCGGTCAACTCCGCTCCAAATCCCAAGTCCATCAGTGTAGTTATTAGTATATAGCGAGCTGAATAAAGGGGTATTCATATTTACACTACGCTTTATGTAAGCATGTCAATAAAACTAAATTTATTGCAGTTTGAATACAGTTGTCAGGGTTCTGCCACTTTGGTCTTGTAAATTCTTGTTTTGGTGGCAGAGCTCTGACACTACTCATGTCTGGTCCTGTTTCTGTCTCTGTGTGCGCGCGCGCCGTCGTGGGTGTACGCAGAATGTGCGCGCTGCCGCTTGATGTGGCCGCGCACGCTCTGCGTCCCTCAGACGTGCGCGCACTTGTACTAGTGTTTGTTCTGTCAGCATCGCGCTGCTTTATTCTCGCCGCCTCTGTCTAGTTGGTTTCAGTTTTGGTTGGCGCTGAGATGAAGCATGCGCGTTGCTTATGTGTGAGCGCACGGTAAGGTGTTTATCTATCGTGTGCTCGTGTCTTGCATCTTTTGTCCAAGTACGTGGCTCGATGTTTACATTGTGGTCACATGCTTTTGTCGTGCGCTTCAGTGTTGTGCTCCTCTAGTCATGAACATGCGGTTAATGAGTTCTCTCATTGGCTGCATGTTCTTGTCCTGTTTTTTACACAAGCGCATGGCTTGTGTTGTCTCTCTGTGTCATGCGCTCTCCCGTCTATTGTCTAGTCCCACCCTCCTTGTTAATCCATTATTAGTTAATTATGTTCATCTGTTTTTGTGTTAATTTCCTACAGTTTATAAACTCCTTATGTCTGCTGTCCTGTGCGAGTTCGTCATCACATGTTGTCCATCTTTACCTGCCCTGCTGTGTCCAGCCTTGCCTTGTTGTGCCTGCCCAGTCAAGTTTGTTTGTTTATTTGTTTTATTAGTGTTTTCCCCCTCGGGGTTGTTTATTTTGCATTTTATTTTATTTTTATTATTTAATAAAATCCTATTTACTCTGCGCTTGGGTCCTCGCTCCTTTTTCCCATTACCGGAACGTGACAACAGTACATCAGTATAGATGTGTAGTGAACTTGCAGTAATCTCTTAGACGTAATTAATTCAAGTTCTGAAACTCTCGCTTATAATATCTGTGACTGTGAACAAGAAAAGAATAAAAGGTCAAATTAAATTGTTAAAATAAAGGAGAAGCAGATCAGTTTGACTGTACAAGGGAAATACTTCACACTGCTGGTGCTAAATCATTCGCTGCCGGTAAGCAGAAGGGTGATCTGCTGTCAGGTTTCAGGTGGGAAAGGCTGTTGTACGAGGACTGGGCCACCTGTCAGTGCTCTGAGGCGGGGGAGGGGCTGACAGCATCACCCACTGCAGCAACTGGCAGCCAGTGCAAACGGATGAGTAGCGGAGTGACATGTGCTCTTTTAGGTTCATTAAAGACCACTCGTGCTGCTGCGTTATAAAGCAGCTGAAGAGGTTTGATAGAGTTAGCTGGGAGCCCGGCTAGTAGAGAGTTGCAATAGTCCAGTCTGGAGAGAACAAGAGCTTGAACAAGGAGTTGAGCTGCATGTTCAGATAGGAAGGGTCGGATCTTTCTGATGTTGTAGAGTGCGAATCGAGCACGATCGAGCAGTTCTAGAAATGTGGTCAGAGAAGTTTAGTTGGTCATCAATCGTTACTCCAAAGCTTTTCACCATTTTGGATGCAGTAATGGTTGCCCCGTCCATCTGGATGATGCGACGGTAGTCACTTTGCGCCAGACCACTCACCACACCAGCTGATTGGTGGTGAGGAGACAGAGTGATGAAGCCAATTATAGTATGGGGAGGGTTAGGAGGCCATGATGCACAGAGGCCAGTGGATGCCAGGGTGGAACCCCTACTCTTTTTCGAAGGACATCCTGGGATTTTTAACGACCACAGAGAGTCAGGCCCTCGGTTTAACAACGAAAGAAGGTGCTCACTGAGCAGTCCCCTTCACTATACTGGGGGTATTAGGACCCACACAGACCGCAGGTTGGGCGCCCCCTGCTGACCTCACTAACACCACTTCCGGCAGCAACCTAGCTTTCCCATGTGGTCTCCCATCCAGGTACTGACCGGGCGCAGCCCTGCTTAGCTTCAGTGGGTGACCATGTAAGAGTTGCAGAGAGCTAGTTGCCGGCTAGCTTTTAAACTATATTATTATTTATATTGTCTGACAGCTAAAACATTTCACAAAATGTGTTAAATCAGCTGCACAAAGCGATAGGCAGGCTAAAAATCCTATAAAATTGATAGATGTAAAGATTTGATATATATCGTGATAATTATTGATATCGACTTATGGTGATAATTTTTTTTTTTGCCATATCGCCCAGCCCTATCCTCTCATGTTGTAGCTGCTGTATGCATAACCCACTACTTCGTCTGCTTGTAAAAGCATAAACAAACACTTGCGAACGGTTCATGAGATCAGCCAGATCAGCAAGTATCGAAATCAGTCGATAGCATCCCCACTTTTAAGAAATGTTTCCTGAACCAAAAATGGCTTTGGCATTACACAGAAAACACTTATTTGATACCTTAATTTCTAGAGTTCTGGAAATATAACAGAGCTTAAGAGTCTCATCGCCCTCTATTAAAGCTCTGTTAAACTCCAAGTGGGCAGCAAGAGAAGCCCAAGTGTGTGAATTCCCATTATTACAGACTCCTCTGAAACTCAGAGAAAATGTCAAGCTGTAAAATGTCATGTCAAAGTGACATGTGAAGAAAACAGTCATCATTAAGCTCCTCGTGTGAGTGATGGAATATGGCTCGACCTTAATCCCGCCAAGATCAGCAGCAGCCACTGAAGTGCATGAGCTTCTGCACTGGAGCCGATCCCAGATTTGGTAATCTTGGACATTTTTCTTGTTCTTGCACCATGCCAAAGCACTGAATTGAAAGTGGTCAGCTAACAGTGACATCAAGCTTGGCACTCAACAAAATCAACCACAGGAGGATGCAGGATGTTGTGATAATAGAGACCTATAGGTTTGTTTTAGTATGCCCCAAATATTTAGTAGTGGAGGGATTTTTTATTTGTTTTTCCTGGGAATAATATTTCAATGGAAATATCACCAAGAACCACAGATTCAGCAAAACGTCTTCAAGAATGCTCTTCCTTAATAAGCATCTGCTTCTGGGTTTGGATTGGCCCCTTCTCTCATAATGTCAGTCTGATGTTTCAGCCACAATATACTTAGCCACGCCCCTCTTACCATTAGTTTGCTATAAGAAAATGATGCGCAACAAGAAAGCCCCACCCCCTAATCAATCTTTCATTTCAGTTGGAAGTACATCAACATACTGAAATAAAAGTCTCAGCAACCTTAGATTGACACTGACTTAAATAGATGATTGAAAACCAATCAGCAACAAGGGTCTCTGATGTACAGTACTTAAAATTTTAAGTACTGTACATCAGAAAGACATCAATTTTAAGAGACAATATTGGCATGCTTCAATTGTTTTATGATTTGAAGGTCACAAATGAGATTTAATTCAGTTTTTTTCCCATTCTTCAACACACCACTAAAGTAGAACATTTAGAGAAGGTACACTTTTATGAAACAGATTCACACAGCATAATTCTGCACATGATACGTATCCCTGTCTACATTTCTGAAGACCATGAAATAAGTACCCAGAGATTTATCTCGCTCCATTTCATCTTCAAAAGTACAATTTGGCTTGGTATGAAGGATTCTGTTCATATTTGCAATAACGCTGACCTAGGTATGGATAACTTTTCCGATGTTACCAGTTTGCACAGTTGCTTGCTGCATACATTAATGGACTAGTGATGTGCACTCTCAGAAATAAAGTTACGCAAGCTGTCACTGGGGTGGTACCTTTACAAAAGGTTTAAATCTGTACCTAAAAGGTCCATATTAATATCTCAAGGGTACATATTAGTACCTAAAAAGTACAAAAGTGTTCCTCTTAAAATTTGAAAGTACTAATATACTTTTGATGTACCAATATGGACCCTTCAAGTACAAATGACAGTGACAGCTTGTCTACTAGACAGCTTGTCTAAACTAGTTAAAACAAAAACAATAAATAAATAAATAAACAACAGGCTGAAATCTTTTTTTTTTACTAGACTGCTTTTGAAAACACTATTGGTTGGGTTTGGGAAAGGGGGTGGGTGGGTCAGTCGGTCTACAGCAAGCTGCCCTGGGGTGCGTTTCCCAAACAACAACATAAGAGGCTCCTGAACTATCACAGTACAGTGCATCATTCGGGAAAGAAACAATGTAGTGAAGAGTGTTTCCCAAATTCTGTAGTTTCTCTGTCGCAGATCCAATATTTGAACCACAATAGTTATAACGTAAAACACCCATAATGATGCTCTAAACTTCTTTAGAGAAGAACCTTATAATTTATTTGTGTAAATTATGTTGTTTTACACACACAAGCATTAAAAAAAAATCTATTATAGTTTTGGTAAAAACATGCACTCGTGCTCCATATTAAATTGAAATATAACATATAGGGCCTGTGTTTGCTTTGCAAACATTATTGAGAACTTTACATATTCTATTCTAAAACATAAAATCACTTACACAAAAGCTACCACAAATTCCAATATCATTTAAATCATTTAAATAAAAAAATAAATAATGAGGCTATTTATTAAGAAATTAAAATAAATATTTATTATTCATTGGGAAATAAAAAAATCTCACTTTAATAATAATATTATTAATAATAATAATGATGATGATGATGACTAATATTATTATTAATAAGTAGGAAATTGTTTATTTTTATTTTTTATAAGTCTACTTTACAATCTGACTAATGAAAACCACTACAGAAATGTTCTAACCTACAGGCCCGTGTCATATACAGTAGGCTACATTTCTTAATAAATAACCTAAAAACATATATACTAGCTTTGGAGACGTAACATAAATTCCACTTGGCTGTGTTCAAAATGACATTAATGTTATTAAAGCGCACTGCGAAGGGAGCACAATTGTAAACATGAAGATCACTAAAACTGAACTGTAAAAATAATTTGAAAGCAAATTACACCTAACAGAGATGGCTTCAATGCTGTTTTTTTTTTAAATAATTCCAAGTTTAAATGTTTAAATGTTGTAAATAAATAGGGCATAGGAGGGATAACTGGGAATAGAACATAGCAGGAACTATGTTTCTAACTACAGCTCCAGTGGTGTAGTTGTAAGCATACAAGTTTGCGATGCAAACTTAGGGGTGTCAAAATTAATTGTTTCTTCAGTGTACTGGTTCAGTAATAAATCCTAACTGGTTATTGTGTACTGACGTCTTTAATCTCATATGTGCTATGTTGCGGTAAAATACTATGGCAACAGAGGCGAGCGAGAGTAATTAACATGCAGAAACTCTGCATAAATCACTGCATGTGATTGCTGGACAGCCTTATACTGATGCTGAAATTACAGCAGAAGCCCCTAATTCACTGCTGTAGAGAAAACTCCATCTCTCTCTCCCTCTATGGCCCTGTTACAGCGATACTTGTGGATTCAAATTCGAGTGTGATTGTAGAGCAAGTTTTCTCTTCTCTCTTTTTCATAGTACGTTTATCAGTGTCACTTATCAGCAAACAGTGCGTTAGAGCCAATCACAGCCCTTTCTGTTCAGCGCATGACCAGTAGGCATTTAGCAACTCGCTTGCTCAAAAAGTGGGATAGTATTTACTTTTGTTTATTTGCTTTAAATGCTAACGTTGTTCTGTGCATGTACTTGAGGTTTGTTTGAGTGTTTTCTTTAAGCAGGTAAAATTAAAGGTACAGTACATATACAGTTGAAGTCAGAATTATTAGCCCCTCTTTTATTTATTTATTTATTTTTTAATATTTCCCAAAGGATGTTTAACAGAGCAAGGACATCTTCACAGTATGTCTGACAATATTTTTTTTTCCTCTGGAGAAAGTCTTATTTGTTTGAATTTGGCTAGAATAAAAGCAGTTTTTAATTTTTTAAAAAACATTTCTGGGACAAAATTATTAGCCTCTTTAAGGTATTTTTTTTCCCGATAGTCTACAGAACAAACCATCATTATAAAATAACTTGCCTAATTACCCTAACCTGCCTAGTTAACCTAATAAACCTGGTTAAGCCTTTAAATGTCACTTTAAGCTGTATGGAAGTGTCTTGAAAATATCTAGTCAATTATTATTTACTGTCATCATGACAAAGATGAAATAAATCAGTTATTAGAAATAGGTTTCTAAAACTATTATGTTTAGAAATGTGCTGAAACAATATTCCCTCCATTAAACAGAAATTGGGGAAAAAAATAAACAGGGGCGCTAATAATTCTGACTTCAACTGTATGACTGCTTGTATTAAAGGACAAGACTGTATTACAAATACATATAAAATGTATTTATAAATGATACATTTTAATACAAGAATTCTTGTGTTGTGAAGTAAAATATAAATATAAAAATATAAAATATAAAAATTGTTTATGGAAAGCATCGTCAAAGCAGCGAGATGCACCAAGATATTGAATTGAACTGAATCGATGGCATGATAATCGTAACCGAAAAGAACTGTGAGACCAATGTAGGTTCACACCTCTAGCTCCCGTATCTCCGTCTCCAGAAATGTACAGTAGACCTTTGTACATATCCGCAATGAGCCTGGGCTGGCATAATTTCAGTAAGTCTCAAGACCAAAAAGAGCAGCCTTTAAATACTCCAATGGTTGTGATTAAAAGAAGAAAGATGTTTTACCACTTAAAACCCAGGTGTTATACTTTGCATGAATTCCCAATCAAGCACAGAAGTTAATTTCATCCACAAAAATGAATGATTTATGCGAATGCACAACTATTGACATACAGTGTTATAGTTATTGCAACAATTTAATAACCGATTTACAATACTATGCAGTTTTTGAATATGTGTTTGCATCGTCTAATTACATATGATGGTCTAGATGAGTGCAATCTGCATAAATTGGTTATTTAATGGGATTTTGATCTCTCAGTCAAAGCCCTGATGGTAATATCGTAAAGCAGACGGCATGTTTTGACAACATTTCTCTTCACGTGCGCATTAAATTGAGCCTGAAAAGCTATTTGCTGTTGTTAATGAGATCAGATAATCAATAACGAATAAATTACTGTTCTAATTACTAATCTAAAACCCATCAACAAACAATCCTGATTGTTTCACTGCATGATTGTTGATTTTCTGTTTTCTTTATGTTTGCATTTAACTCACTTTAAAGGGCTCGGTTTAGATTTTTATATTACATTTCTTCAGCAATGCCCTTTGACCCCTTCTTTGATTAATCTATGAAGCCATTAAACATGTTAGCCCTGAGGCGCAAAGACTTCAATGTCCAATTTCAAATACGCTGTGGGGTTTAAAGGGACAGTTCACCCAATAATTAAGATTCTGTCATCAAGTACTCACCCTGTGCTTCTTCCAAACTGGTTTGAGTTTCTTTCTTCTGTTGAACACAGAAGATATTATGAGGAAAGCTGCAAACCTGCAAACGTTGACTTCCATAGTATTTGTTTTTCTTACTATGGAAGTCAATAGTAACAGGTTTGCAGCAGTCTTCAAAATATCTTCTTTTGTGTACGACAGACGAAATGAACCTCACTAATGTCCACTTGAGGGAGAGTACAGTTGAAAACAGAAGTTTACATACTCTCTGAAAAAGGAAAATAACCAGTTAAAAAAAAAAAAAAAAGTCTGATGGTAATTCACAGTAAACGTTATTGTATAATGATGGTTTGTTCTGTAGACTATCGAAAAAAATATAGCTTAAAAGGGCTAATAATTTTGACCCTGAAATGGTGTTTAAAAAATTAAAAACTGCTTTTATTCTAGCCGAAATAAAATAAATAAGAGTTTCTGTCAACGCGTTTGGCGTTTTTAGGTGCAAAGATGCATTCTGCTTCTCCTAAATCCACGCATGGGGTGAGGATTTTGCAGTGAAAACAGGTCGAACGGCAACAATGTAATCACTAGCCCAAATGCTTCCAAATATATTTTTAGGGCGCATAAATAAAAATTTGAGCGCATATACAACCAAAACATACGAATTCGTACGAATTAGCCACTAAACTGGCAAAACGTAAAATACTTACGTTTTTTGGTGAGATCAGGCTGAAAATACATGTTTTGTACCAACATATTTTGAGTGAATGCTTATTTTTGTGGTTATTTTGGTAAAAGGCATCCAAAAGAGAACAAATGTACAAAATAACTATTTATTTATCAATACATTACAGTTATCACTGAAAAAAAAGTATCAAACTTTTTCAGTCCTTTCAAATCTACTTTTTTTTCATGATAGATAAACAGTATCCTTTACTATAAAAGTTTCTTTCCTCAAGCCATCTATCTCATGAACAGTTAAATATTCACTACTGTGCAATAAACGTGTAATACTTTCTCATATGCACTTGTACACAGCATCTTAAAACAATATACAATGCAATAATTTCTCATAAGCATATGTAGCACCTTCTAACATGTATATTTACAAATTTGTACATACAATTCAACATCCAGATCTTTTTGACTAACTGCATCCTTATTTAATGTTTATCAACTTTTTTTTCATATTCATTTTGTGTTGTCACTTGTCACTTTATGTACACTGCAAGCTTCTGTGGCACACTTGGAATTGTGATACTAAACCTTTACTATAATGAAACCTTGACCAATTTTCATAAGGGAAAATAATAAGCACAATTGTATTTCTAGACTACAAGCATTAACATAAGCAAAATACACATTTTGTATCAACAAATTTTGAGTGAACACTCAATTTTTGTTGATATTTTGGGAAAAGACATCATAAAGAGAACAAAAAAGTAGTAAAATAACCACATTTCTATCAAAATATAACATTTACCCATGGAAAAAAAAGAGTTAGAAACTTTCTCGGCCCTGCCAAATCAAAATTTTTAATGATATACAGGATAATACACCTGAACTACAACAAACCCATGACTAATTTTAATAAAGTGATAAACACATCAGAATTTCTAGATAACAAGCATGAAGATAAGCCAAATACACATTGTGTACAACCATATTTTGAGTGAATGCTCACTTTTTGTGATTATTTTGGTAAAAGACATCTGAAAAGCACAAAAAGGAACCAAAATAACCATATTTATGTCAATATTTAACAGTTATCCATAAAAAAAAGTGTCAGAAACTTTCTCAGTGCAGTCAAATCTACTATTTTGATGATAGATAGGCTACTAAATTTTTCAAAGAGGATTCCTTGGATTTACTAAAAAATTTTAACGTTAGGTGGTTGTAAACAATTTATTTGGGTTGAATTTAAACAAACAAATTAAGTTGACCATTATTAAATGTAATTTATTTAAATTCAACACAAATAAATTGGTTGCAACAGTACTGGATGCAACACTTTTTTCAGTATACACCTTTACCATATTAAAACCATAGTCAATTTTCATAAGGAAAAATAATAATAATGTTATATTTCTAGATAACACACTTAAAGATGAGCAAAAAACACATTTTGTATCAACAAATTTTAAGTGAACACTCACTTTTTGTTGATATTTTGGGAAAAGACATCCAAAGAAGAACAAAAAAAAGTAGGAAAATAACCACATTTCAATCAAAATATTAAAGTTACCCATGAAAAAACTGTTAGAAACTTTCTCGGCCCTGTCAAATCTAATTTTTTAATAATATAAAGGATAATACACCTTAACTACAACAAAACCATGACTAATTTTAATAAAGTGATAAACACATCAGAATTTCTAATAACAAGCATGAAGATAAGCAAAATACACATTGTGTGTACAACTATATTTTGAGTGAATGCTCACTTTTTGTGATTATTTTGGTAAAAGACATCTGAAAAAGCACAAAAAGGAACCAAAATAACCATATTTATGTCAATATTTTACAGTTATCCATAAAAAAAAGTGTCAGAAACTTTCTCAGTGCGTTCAAATTTACTATTTTGATGATAGATAGGCTACTGCACCTTTTCCATATTAAAACCAGTCAATCTTCATAAGGAAGAATAATAATAATGTTGTATTTCTAGACAACACTCATAAAGATGAGCAAAATTCACGTTTTGTACAAACATATTTTGAGTAAGCGCTCCCTTTTTGTGGTTATTTAGGTAAAAGACATCCAAAAGAGGACAAAAAAAGTAGTAAAATCACTATATTTTCTATAAAAGTATTACAGTTACCCATGAAAGATGTCAGAAACTTTCTCAGTGCGGTCAAATCTACTCAAATTTATTATGCTAGCCATGATAATAGACTCACACCTTTACCATACTGAAACCATGGTCAATGTTCATAATCGAAAATGATGTTTTACTTCTAGACAACACGCATTAGGATGGGCAAAATACATGTTTTGTACCAACATATTTGAGTGAATGCTCACTTTTTGTGATTATTTTGGTAAAAGACATCTGAAAAGCACAAAAAGGAACCAAATTAACCATATTTATGTCAATATTTTACAGTTATCCATAAAAAAAGTGTCAGAAACTTTCTCAGTGCAGTCAAATCTACTATTTTGATGATAGATAGGCTACTAAATTATTTAAAGATGATTCCTTGGATTTACTCTTTTTTTTTTACGTTAAGTGGTTGTAAACAATTTATTTGGGTTGAATTTAAACAAACAAATTAAGTTGACCATTATTAAATGCCATTTTTTTTAATTCAACACAAATAAATTGTTTGCAACAGTTCTGCATGCAACACTTTTTTCAGTATACACCTTTACCATATTAAAACCATAGTCAATTTTCATTAGGAAAAATAATAATAATGTTGTATTTCTAGATAACAAGCTTAAAGATGAGCAAAATTCACCTTTTGTCTATAAAAGTATTACAGTTACCCATGAAAGATAGTGTCAGAAACTTTCTCAGTGCTGTCAAATCTACTCAAATCTATCATGCTAGCCATGAAAATAGACTCACACCTTTACCATACTGAAACCATGGTCAACTTTCATAAGAAAAACATTAATATTGTTGTATTTCTAGACAACACGCATTAAGATAAGCAAAATACACGTTTTGATACCAACATTATAAGTGAACGCTTCCTTTTTGTTGATATTTTGGTACAAGACACTCGAAGTACTAAAAAAAAAAAAAAAAATTCTAATAAAAATATAGAAAAACAGCGTCCTTCAAATTAAGTCCTTTCTAATTAAACGTTTTAAGTCCTGTCAAATGTACATTTTACATGATGTCATGATAATAAGTTACTACAACTTTACCATATAGTCTGGTCAATTTTTTGCTCAGTCAAAATATTAGTTATTTATGAAGAAAAAGTTTCAGAAACTTTCTCAGTCGTATCAAATCTACTTTTTCCAAAAAGTTGTTCCTGTCCTAACAACTAGCCATAAACTGTAATATCGAAAACAGCACTAGCATAAAACATATTACTCACACACACATAAAAACTCTCTGTCTTACCTGAGCCACCACATGTATCCATAATCATAGGGAAAGAAGCTGTTGGGATCGTCACAGCAGTATTTGACATCATTGAACCCGCAGCAGAAAATCGCGCGCACGTCGCTGTCCGGCTTCGGGCACGTGAACCCGCTCACAAACACGTTGTCCGTGTTTTGATACCCCGCGCAGTCCGAGCTCATGCTGACGAGAGTCGAACCCTCGACCGCCACCTTTTAAAGCCCGCAGAGCCCCATTCGCATCATACAGAGCTTCGTTTACAGCGCGCGGAGAGTTTCTCCGGTCTGAAGAGGATGACAAACACACGCTGATGCGAGACCGGCGGAGACGCGCGGTCATGTGAATGGATGCGAGAAGCGCAGAGCTTTATGCTCTCTCCCTCTCTCTCTCTCTCTCTCTCTCTCTCTCTCTCTCTCTCTCACACAAAATATTTTTATTCAAAGAGCCTTATTGTAATGACTTATTAAATACACTGACTAAAATACATAGATAAGAAAAAGACTAATATATTTAATAAAAAATAGAAATAGATGAATAAAATACTGTCTCTTTCTTATTTCTCGATTTGCTTATTGACATGAATTTGTTTTATAGCATTGCCCAAGCTTTTTTTTTTACAAACTACAAACAATATATCTACATCATTAAATATATATTTAATGTAAAATATTCACTCACCGGCCACTTTATTATGCCAAGTTCAGACTGCATGATTTTTAAAACTAGTCGTGTCACAGATGTTTTCACACTGCTTGACTATCTGGGCTAGCGTTTCGTCGCTGCTTTGTTTACACTGCAAGATGGTTCGGCGACATGTACATTCACATTGCATGACTTTACTATAGGGAGAATCGCCGACAACTTCGTCCAAACTACGTCTCACAGCCAAAAACATGTAGTATATCTTTTGTTATTAACTACATAATGAGAAAGAAGCCTTTAATGGGGTAGAACATGTACATGTTTGCTCACCTGGGTTTAAAGGGAATTAGCCATTTCTCCTCAACTTAAGTTGATAATAAACTAATTTCTTTCTGTATGAAACGTCAAACAGACACGGTTGCTCCTGAGTCCTGTCAAACCTCCACTAGTTTTTCCTCCATTTCGTGGGTCCAAATAAACCGAAAAAGAACGCTTCTAACTTCTCCCCCAGCCTCCCGCTGGCCTGCAGCAGGTATACACACACGCACACACAAGTGAAAGCTGCTCTCTCATTGGCTGTAGGCGATCGCTGATGTTATTTTCTGTCAAAACTCAATTCACACGGCATGATTTGAATCGCCGACAGCTCCAGATATTTAGCACGCCAAATATCTCACAGGCATCGGCGACTCATCGGCGATTCTCTCAGATCGCGTCTTTGATCATTCATACTGTGTGATTGTCACTCACGTGCACGAGCAGCGATTTGCCTGATTTCAGGCATTTGTCGGCGATTTCTCAAAACCTGTCGGCGAGCCAAAATCGGGGCTAAAATCACGCAGTCTGAACTAGGCATTAGGTACACCAACTGCTTGTTAACTCAAATTGCTAATCAGCCAATCACACGGCAGCAACTCAATGCATGTAGACATGATCAAGACGATCTGCTGCAGTTCAAACAGAGCAGCAGAATGGGGAAGAAAGGGGATTTAAGTGACTTTGAATGTGGCATGGTTGTTGGTGCCAGATGGGCTGGGTATTTCAGAAACTGCTGATCTACTGGAATTTTCACGCATAACCATCTAGGGTTACAGAGAATAGTCTGAAAAAGAGAAAATATCCAGAGAGCGGCAGTTCTGTGGGCGCAAATGCCTTGTTGATGCAGGCGGTCAGAGGAGAATGGCCGGACTGGTTCCAGCTGATCC
The DNA here is from genome assembly GCF_052040795.2 of Danio rerio. Taxonomy (NCBI): domain Eukaryota; kingdom Metazoa; phylum Chordata; class Actinopteri; order Cypriniformes; family Danionidae; genus Danio; species Danio rerio. The sequence goes on along the minus strand of NC_141043.1, from coordinate 45,489,505 downwards.
AGCTTGAAGCGGATGCGCTACAGCAGCAGAAAATCAAACCGGGTGCCACTCCTGTCAGCTAAGAACAGGAAACTGAGGCTACAATTCAAACAGGCTCACCAAAATTGGACAATTGGAGATTGAAAAAACAATGCCTGGTCTGATGAGTCTCGATTTCTGCTGCAACATTCAGATGGTAGGGTCAGAATTTGGCTCAAGAGCATGAAAGCATGGATTCATCCTGCTTTGTATCAATAAGTGAGGCTGGTGGTGGTGTAATGGTGTGGGGATATTTTCTTGGCACACTTTGGGCCCAGTAGTATCAATTGAGCATCGTGTCACCACAGCATACCCGAGTATTGTTGCTGACCATGTCTATCTCTTTATGACCACAGTGTACACATCTTCTGGTGGCTACTTCCAGCAGGATAACGCACCATGTCATAAAGCCTAACCATTTCGATGGAGTGCAGTAAGTACACTATTCTGTGTTTCTGAACTGTATTTAAATTCTGTCGTGTTTCTTCTGTTGCAAACAGCCCAATTGCATATCACTGCAAATCTTGTCACATAGCGTGTTGTTAGGACACGGGGTTACATAGTAACCTGCTCACCTAATGTTTATGTTCACAATATTTCAACGCAATCTCACGGCAATTCGTAACTTTTTGATCTAGTAGCTAATTCGTATGAATTTGTACGATCTAATTTGTACAATTTAGTACGATTTGCTCATCACCCACTGACAGTTAGGGTTAGGGGTGGGGTTAGGTGCCACGCCTCCATTTTTAAATCGTACATTTTCGTACAACTAAACTTATATGAATTAGCCACTAAACTGACAAAACGTCAACTATGTACGTTTCCTCATGAGATCAGGCTGAATATTTTTATTATTTGTTAACTACTAACCACCTCATGTGGAACTCTGAATCTGCATCTCATTTCGGAGTCTGCTACTATCCACCGGAGGTCGCATTTCAAAAATCGCAAACAAATACTTTAATAGCCTTCCTGAATTAATTAATTAAATACGCTGTTTTCCACCAAGGCAACCCGGTGTAACGAGGAGACTGACATGGAGGGATCCATTTTGCAGTATTTAATAGACACAGTACAATCACAAACATACAACACACACTAAAGTGCGAACTCACATCAACAGCATTCAATATAGATCGTGAGGCTGGCGGCTGACAGACACAGAGTGATTTACCAGGCATGGATCAGTGGCAGGCGGCGTGGTTCAGAGTCCGTATAACAAGCGTGGGTCGTGGGCAGGCAGCGTGGTTCAGAGTCCGTATAACAAGTGTGGGTTGTGGGCAGGCAGAAGGCAACTCAGAGTCAGAAACAGTCTGGGGTTATGCACAGGAGATCAGGCAGGGAATAACGCTCAGAAATGTTGGCCGTGGCTGAACAAGACTTCGCAATGAGCTGGTGTTTGAGTGTGGCTTATATAGGGAGCGTGGGTCGTTAACGGAATTCAGTTCAGGTGTGTGCACAATCAGTTTAGGTGGATGATGTAATGCTTAGAAGTCCGGGGATGGCGGCCTCTGCTGGCCAGCGAGGGGAATGACTGGGGCCGAGTCGGTGACACCCAGGGTGCTGAAATATAATTGGCTAAACTGGCTTTGGGAGGGTTAAATGACCAAAAGAAAGACAGCCGTTCTGGTATGTAATGCACATTTTCAAAGTAGAATTTTGACTTCAGCATTATTTTTCAAAACAAGATTGTTCACTTCTAAAATATCTGCAAACATATTATGATATTTTTATGCTTTAGAAGAGTCAAAACATACAGCACATTTAATGATAGTCTGAATGAACACTTTATGACATGCTAACCTTTGTATTTTCCAGCAGAGACAGTATTTTATCCTCTCACAGCTTGATCTGCTCAAGAGAAATGTCAGCGAGTGCCTGAAGTTTTCATACACACAGCATACTTCAACAATGACTTCACAGAAGCTTTTTCACCTTTAATAATTCAAAGATTAATTTCCTCTACAGACCCGCAAACACTGTGCTGTGCACTTGCCGGACCATATTAAAAAAGGGACAGTTCACCCACAAATAAAGTAGTACTCACAAATTGCTCATCCTTAGTGGCTCCACACCATTATGAGATTCTTTTATCTGTTAAAGACAAAAGAAGATAATTTGAAGAATGCTGAAAACCGCTAACGATTGACATTCACGGTATAGGAAAAACAAGTACTATGGAAGTCTATGCTTATCGGTTGTCAGCATACTTCAAATTACCTTCTATTGTGTTCAACAGAAGAAAGACACTCTTGTTTGTAACAAGTAAATGGTGATTAAATGATGACAGAAGTTCTTACTTTACTTTTACTTTTAGACTTTAGTGTGAACCGTTTATTTAATTGCATCTTGATTGATGAAGCGAAGAAAATTTGCAATTGGTTTAGATGCTTGCTGCTCTACTATAGATTTGAGATGTTTTCACAGAAGAAAGGTATGCCAGTTCTCGTCATGTCAGCAGTTTCAGAACATTTTTCATTCACTCATTTTCCGTCGGCTTAGTCCAAGGGCTGACTGGGGGAAAAATTCAGCCCTGGTACTGTAGCCACACCAGCCCACATTACCACACGAACACGCACATTTACTGCTTATATTGGTAAAATAATATAAGCAGTACCATTTGTAATCAAGTATTCAAAGATTCAATGTGCTGTATGTGACTGGAACGAAAACAATCTTCTGTCATTCTTTGTGCCTCTACCTAAGTTTGTTTGCTTTATTTATAGTGCACATTTTAAAAAACAACATATGTTGATATATAAGCAAAGTATCTAAAACAGATTAAAATTATTTAATTGCAATCAAAAAGCAAGAGACAGAAGGTGATTTTTTAAAATCAGGCATTTACATTCACATTTAGTCATTTAGCAGATGCTTTTATCCAAAGCGACTTACAAATGAAGACAAGGAAGCAATTTACACAACTATAAGAGCAACAATCAAAAAGTGCTGTAGGCAAGTTTCAGGTGTGTAAAGTGTAAGAAGTAAAACATTAGTATTTTTATTTTCTGTAGTACATTTAGCGGCGGAGCCAGAGAGGCAATTGCAGATTAGGAAGGGAAGTGGAGACTAAATAGTTGAGTTTTTAGTGGTTTCTTGAAGACAGCGAGTGACTCTGCCGTTCTGATGCAGTTAGGGAGTTCATTCCACCAACTGGGCAGATTGAATGCGACAATTCGGGAAAGTGATTTCTTCCCTCTTTGGGATTGAACCACGAGGCGACGTTCATTTTACAAGTTTCTGGAGGGCACATAAATCTGCAGAAGTGAGAGCAGATAAGGAGCAAAGCCAGAGGTCGCTTTGTAAGCAAACATCAGAGCTTTGAATTTTTTGCAAGCAGCAACTGGCAGCCAGTGCAAACGGATGGGTAGCGGAGTGACATGTGCTCTTTTAGGTTCTTTAAGACCACTCGTGCTGCTGCGTTCTGAAGCAGCTGAAGAGGTTTGATAGAGTTAGCTGGAAGCCCGGCTAGTAGAGAGTGCAAATCTGCAAGATCGAGCAGTTCTAGAAATGTGATCAGAGAAGTTTAGTTGGTCATCAATCGTTACTCCAAGGCTTTTCACCATTTTGGATGCAGTAATGGTTGCCCCATCCATCTAGATGGAAAAGTTATGATGTAGAGACTTAAAAGCACCAAGGGAAGAGCATGACCTAATAGGTAAAGGCAGACTATTCCACAGAAAGTGAAGGAAAAAGATCTGTCACCTCTTGATTTCAACCGTGTTTTGGGAACAAATAGCTGAAACTTGTTTTCCGACCTGATTGGCTTCAATGAAGTATGCCAATGAAGAAGCTCACTGATGTAAGTAGGTGCCAGACCCTACAAAGCTTTAAAAACAAGTAGCAATAACTTGTATTGAATCCTAAATTGGACTGGGAACCAGTGAAGAGATGATAAAACTGGTGAGATCCTAGAATTTCTTTTTGTCCCAGTTAAAAGCCTAGCAGCTGCATTTTGAACCAACTGCAGACAATTGAAGTCTGCGAAACTCCTGAATACAAAGAGTTGCAGTAGTCCAATCTGGACATAATAAAAGCATTGATGATGCTTTCCAACTCTTTAAAAGACAGAAAAGGCTTGAACTTAGTAATGTTCCTTTATTGATAAAAAACACTTTTGACGACTGAATTTATTTGCTTGTCAAACTTTAACACGCCGCTCGTGTAGGAACGGGTGATGGTGGCCATAGCGAAGGCAAACAGCAGAGGATCACTAGCTCAGAAATGCATCAGTAAAGGAAGAAGCACACGTTATGTTTTTAATGTGGTTTTGGACACGATATGTGAACAGCCCCATTCAGATTTAAGCTGAGAGATACAGTACAAGCACTGATCTATAATAGATACATGATTACAAGCCCCGTTGAGCGATTACAAGTAACAACACGCAATTAAACACATATTTTTGCAAACTACACAAAACGAGGCAACAATTTTAATGACACATGTTATGATCCGGAGGATGAAGAAACTGGTCCGTATGAAGTGTAACAGTTACTGACAAAGTCCCTGTCAAAGTCTGACAAAGTCCTCTAATCGCTGCTGCTCCTTCAATAATAAACGGCCGACAAATCTCGCGTTGCAGCGTTGGTTATTGTATCGAATATCTGAAAAATGACAGGAGCAAACAAAGCATTAGGTTGGCTATACCGTGGGATTGTTGTGAAAATTAACTTTAACCCTTCATTCCCCGCATCCAGGGCCAGCATGTCCATAGAGCGACCTAGGGAGGCAGAATAGAAAGGGGGGCGTCCGCGACGCCATCTCACTTTCGTCCACAACAATCCCCCCACCGCCCCGGTTCTCTCTGTCGTACGTGCAATCACACCACCATCTCTTATTTTCACTTTCAGTTTGGGGACAGCATGATCATCTTTTGCCTTAAGTGCCAGTTCAGTTTGCTCCGGCCCTGCCTGCAGCTGAATCTCCGTCAGTGATCATCATGTTCGCGTCATGATCAGTCCTGTGATCCCCCGTGCCTCCGCTAGTGTCTGAAGTGAAAGCGCGTGCACATTTTAACAGAACTGTAAGTACATATTTGGAGATGTACCGTATCAACGTCGACAAGATCAAACAAAAGATCCGAACCCTTTAATTCAACTCCGAGGCAAATATTTTGCTAAAGAATCAATAGTTTTAAACATGCTGCACTTTCAGATTTAAACCTCAGCTGGATGTTTTCATACACTTAGTGCTGTGTTTGTTACACACTGCATGGAAGCTCATTTTCAAAAACCCATAATAGGGGCCAGGGCCATAGTGGGACTCCTTTTCAGCCCTGGAGTTTCAAGCCTTAGACTGGCCAACCTCAGTTCACGACTATATTAAAATAATGTAATTTCCAATTCAGTTTCTAAAGACACTTTCATGTCTTTTTCATGGAAACAGCTGCTTTAGAGCTTCAAATGTTTTTCATGAATATGAGAAGATTAAAGGGTAGCTAAATCTCCAACACTATTCTTTAAAAACATCACAATGTTCTTTCCTGCAATATCTGAATTTATAGGATATTCTTTGCATTCTCTATAGATATCCAGTCCTTTGTAATGTTGGTCACACACACAAAAAAAAAAAAAAAAAAATATATGTACACCTACATAAGTAACCCAAATAGTATTATATGTCTCAACACTAAAAATGAAAAATAAAATAAAATAAAATAATAATAAATTACTCAAGAGAGGTTCAAACTTGGGTGGCTGACGTCATAATGCATCGTGTTGACCACTGGACCACAATGGTGCTATTATGTTGCTGCGTTTGGAATAAAAAAAAAGAAGTATTGCACTGTTATCTGCAAGACTCTTTTAACCACAGTGTTACTCTCTGTTGATGGCTTAATCTTTTTCTCCCATTTTTAGATTTCTGATCAAGTTATGTCAGATTTACTATTATAGCGAATCATCTGATTTTCATTAAAAGTGTAATATTCATATTCATCAGGTGTAATATTCATTAATATTAATTATTCAAATTCTTATTCAATTAAATTCAATTCAATTCAGCTTTATTTGTATAGCGCTTTTACAATGTAGATTGTGTCAAAGCAGCTTCACATAAATGGTCATAGTAACTGGAACAGTGTGGTTCAGGTTTTAGTTCAGTTCAGTTCAGTTTAGCTCAGTTCAGTGTGATTTAATCATTACTGAGAGTTCAAACACTGAAGAGCCAATTCATCGATGCGTAGCTCTACCAATCCTGAACCATGCGAGGCAGTGGCGACAGCGGAGAGGGAAAAAAAAAACTTCACCTGATGGGAGTGAAGAAAAAAAACCTTGAGAGAACCAGACTCAGTCCATTTTAATTTCTCCGTTGGCCAAAAGTCTTGTGCAGATTATATTCACTAAGGTGCCGCTGTTTGGGATCAAATGATAGTTACGTCATCATTACCTGCAGGCTGCATTTTGCTCACGGGGCTGCGAGAAAATAAATAAAAAGAGCGCAGCTGCGGCAAAATAATGAATAAAAAGAGTGAAGCTATGGTCAAATAAATATATGAATAAATGGAAAAAGTGCGACTGCTGAGAGTGCAAGCAGTTAGGGACACCGGCCCTTGCGGCCAAAAAGCGGACCGGCTCACCGGGAATTCTCCTGGTCCTCCTGATTAACCAATCTGGGCCTGATAGGGACTCTTTAACATTTATCATTATTATTATTATTATTGTTTTAATTATTATCATCATCATCATCATCATCATCATATTCATTTCTTGCAAGAGATAAAAGATGCCTGCATGTAAAAACAATACATATTAAGAAATAAAAAATGTTTAAAAACTGACCAGCCCACATTTAAAAAATGGTCTGGCCCTTCTGGCTTAGTGCCTTTATTCATCAGGGGTCACCACAGTGGAATGAACAACCAACTTATCCAGCATATGTTTTACACAACAGATGCCCTTCCAGCTGCAACCCAGTACTGGGAAACGCCCATACACTCTTACATTCACACACATACACTACGGCCAATTTAGTTTACCCAAATCACCTATAGCGCTCATGTTTGAACTGTGGGGCAAACCGGAGCACCCAGAGAAAACCCATGCCAAGAGAGGGAGAACATGCAAACTCCACACAGAAATGTCAACTGGCCCAGTCGGCAACCAGCAATCTTCTTGTCTTGAGGCAATAGTGCCATTTATTTTTTATATTTTCTCCAGCACTGCACCCATTAAAAGTGAATACAGAATGTTGTGCCGAAGTGTTTTTTCGCCTCTCCATATCTGTTTTGCTTCAACTTCAAACCCAAAAAAAAAAAAAAAAAACTTTGTTTTCCCAGTATCGCAGGCTATGCATTATCTCTAAAGACAGCTGTAAAGCATTCAGATACCTGCAGCTGATGCAGCGTTGCCACAGTAACACAGCAGAGTCCAAGCATCACAGATGTTTCTTCTAAACCTCAATCTGCAGGGATAATTAGCCTTTGCTTATTTTACCCTCTAATATTTATGCAAGCAACAGCTGTCTGACTTGCAACATCCAGGTTTGAATTATCAACCCATATTAAGAGAATAAAGGTGCATCCCAAATCATATACTTCGGCAGTTATGTCATTTTGTTAGTATAATGTAGTCAACATATTGAACATTCTAGAAAGACAAACAATGCACTAAAAGCTGGCACGAAATCAGATGTACATTCTTTATTTTTACATGAAATAATGTGGTGATTGTTATATGTATTATATAATTTAATATTTGCCACAAATAGATGATGCTCTAGGCTATTTTTTAACAGAAGAGAATGTTCTAGACTAGTTTTGAATGGCAGACAGTGCTCTAGGCTAGTTTTGAACAGCAGATGACGCTCTAAGCTAGTTTTGAACAGCAGATGGTGCTCTAGGCTAGTTTTGAACAGCACACGGCAAACTAGGCTAGTGTTGAACAGCAAATAGCGCTCTAAGCTAGTTTTAAACAGCAGATGGCGATCTAGGCTAGTTTTGAACAGCAGACTGCACACTAGGCTATTATTGAACAGCAGATGGCGCTCTAAGCTAGTTTTGAGCAGCAGAAAGTGCTGTAAGCTAGTTTGGAACAGCAGATGGCGCTCTAGACTAGTTTTGAACAGCAGACGATGCTCTAGACTAGGTTTGAACAGCAGACAGCATTCTAGGCTAGTTTTGAACAGCAGATGGCGCTCTAGGCTAGTTTTAAACAGAGGACGGCACTCTAGACTAGGGCTGCGTCCGAAACCGCACACTTCCATACTATATAGTCCGCTAAAATCAGTATGCGAGCAGAGTAGTATGTCCGAATTCATAGAATTCGAAAATCAGTAGGCGAGAAGTACCCGGATGACTTACTACTTCCGGCGAGATTCTGAAGTGCGCGTCCCATGCGCGCTGCGCTATCCCATAATGCCCCGTAAGAGAATTCATGAATGGAAGAGAGGCGATGCAACTGACGCAGGTAGGTCACGTGACCATGACAAAATGGCGGATATAGTACGTCCGAATTCTATTCATACTTTTCACATTCATACTGTATAGAACGTACTTTTCTAACGGCCGAGTAGTACGTTTAAATTCAAATGCAGTACCTACTGAGTAGTAGGCGGTTTCGGACGCAGCCTAGGTTTGAACAGCAGACAGCATTCTAGGCTAGTTTTGAACAGCAGATGGTGCTCTAGGCTTGTTTAGAAAAAGAAGGCACTCTAGGTTAGTTTAAAACAGCAAATGGCGCTCTAGGCTAGTTTTTAACAGCAGACGGTGCTCTTGGCTAGTTTTTAACAGCAAATGGTGCTTTAGGATAGTTTTTAACTGCAGAGGGAATTCTAAACTAGTTTTAACAGTAGATGGTGCTTTAGGCAAATTTTTAAACAGCAGACAGCACTCTAGGCTAGTTGTTAACAGCAGAGGGTGCTCTAGGCTAGTTTTGAACAGCAGCCGGCGCTCTAAGCTAGTTTTGAACAGCAGATGGTGCTCTTGGCTAGTTTTGATCAGCAGATGGTGCTCTTGGCCAGTTTTGATCAGCAGGTGGTGCTCTAGGCTATTTTTGAACAGCATACAGCTCTCTAGGCTAAATTTGAACAGAAGATGACATTAGGTTTAACACCAGAGGACGTCTCTAGGCTAGTTTTTAACAGTAGATGGTGCTTAACGCTAGTGCAGACAACGCTCTAGGATAGTTTTGGACAGCAGATAGTGCTCTAGGCTAGTTTTTAACAGCAGATGGCGCTCTAGGCTAGTTCTGAACAGCAGACCGTGCTCTAGGCTAGTTTTTAACAGCAGACGGCGCTCTAGGCTAGTTTTGAACAGCAGACCGTGCTCTAGGCTAGTTTTTAACAGCAGACGGCGCTCTAGGCTAGTTTTTAACAGCAGACCGTGCTCTAGGCTAGTTTTTAACAGCAGGCGGCGCTCTAGGCTAGTTTTGAACAGCAGGCCGTGCTCTAGGCTTTTTTTAACAGCAGATGACGCTCTAGGCTAGTTTTGAACAGCAGACAGCGCTCTAGGCTGGTTTTTAACAGCAGATGACGCTCTAGGTGAGTTTAACAAAAGAAGGCACTCTAGGTTAGTTTAAAACAGCAAATGGCACTCTAGGCTACTTTGTAACAGCAGATGGCACTCTAGGCTAGTTTTAATCGCAGATGGCACACTAGGCTATTTTTGAACAGCAGACGGCTCTCTAGGCTAGATTTGAACAGAAGATGACACTCTAGGTTAGTTTAACAGTAGAGGGCACTCTAGGCTAGTTTTAACCATAGAGGGAGCTATAGGCTTGTTGTTGAAAGCAGACAGCGATCCAGGCTAGTTTTGAACAGCAGACGGCGCTCTAAGCTAGTTTTGAACAGCAGATGGTGCTCTTGGCTAGTTTTGATCAGCAGATGGTGCTCTTGGCTAGTTTTGATCAGCAGGTGGTGCTCTAGGCTATTTTTGAACAGCAGACTGCACACTAGGCTATTATTGAACAGCAGATGGCGCTCTAAGCTAGTTTTGAGCAGCAGAAAGTGCTGTAAGCTAGTTTGGAACAGCAGATGGCGCTCTAGACTAGTTTTGAACAGCAGACGATGCTCTAGACTAGGTTTGAACAGCAGACAGCATTCTAGGCTAGTTTTGAACAGCAGATGGCGCTCTAGGCTAGTTTTAAACAGAGGACGGCACTCTAGACTAGGGCTGCGTCCGAAACCGCACACTTCCATACTATATAGTCCGCTAAAATCAGTATGCGAGCAGAGTAGTATGTCCGAATTCATAGAATTCGAAAATCAGTAGGCGAGAAGTACCCGGATGACTTACTACTTCCGGCGAGATTCTGAAGTGCGCGTCCCATGCGCGCTGCGCTATCCCATAATGCCCCGTAAGAGAATTCATGAATGGAAGAGAGGCGATGCAACTGACGTAGGTAGGTCACGTGACCATGACAAAATGGCGGATATAGTACGTCCGAATTCTATTCATACTTTTCACATTCATACTGTATAGAACGTACTTTTCTAACGGCCGAGTAGTACGTTTAAATTCAAATGCAGTACCTACTGAGTAGTAGGCGGTTTCGGACGCAGCCTAGTTTTGAACAGCAGACAGCATTCTAGGCTAGTTTTGAACAGCAGATGGTGCTCTAGGCTTGTTTAGAAAAAGAAGGCACTCTAGGTTAGTTTAAAACAGCAAATGGCGCTCTAGGCTAGTTTTTAACAGCAGACGGTGCTCTTGGCTAGTTTTTAACAGCAAATGGTGCTTTAGGATAGTTTTTAACTGCAGAGGGAATTCTAAACTAGTTTTAACAGTAGATGGTGCTTTAGGCAAATTTTTAAACAGCAGACAGCACTCTAGGCTAGTTGTTAACAGCAGAGGGTGCTCTAGGCTAGTTTTGAACAGCAGCCGGCGCTCTAAGCTAGTTTTGAACAGCAGATGGTGCTCTTGGCTAGTTTTGATCAGCAGATGGTGCTCTTGGCCAGTTTTGATCAGCAGGTGGTGCTCTAGGCTATTTTTGAACAGCATACAGCTCTCTAGGCTAGATTTGAACAGAAGATGACATTAGGTTTAACACCAGAGGACGTCTCTAGGCTAGTTTTTAACAGTAGATGGTGCTTAACGCTAGTGCAGACAACGCTCTAGGATAGTTTTGGACAGCAGATAGTGCTCTAGGCTAGTTTTTAACAGCAGATGGCGCTCTAGGCTAGTTCTGAACAGCAGACCGTGCTCTAGGCTAGTTTTTAACAGCAGACGGCGCTCTAGGCTAGTTTTGAACAGCAGACCGTGCTCTAGGCTAGTTTTTAACAGCAGACGGCGCTCTAGGCTAGTTTTTAACAGCAGACCGTGCTCTAGGCTAGTTTTTAACAGCAGGCGGCGCTCTAGGCTAGTTTTGAACAGCAGGCCGTGCTCTAGGCTTTTTTTAACAGCAGATGACGCTCTAGGCTAGTTTTGAACAGCAGACAGCGCTCTAGGCTGGTTTTTAACAGCAGATGACGCTCTAGGTGAGTTTAACAAAAGAAGGCACTCTAGGTTAGTTTAAAACAGCAAATGGCACTCTAGGCTACTTTGTAACAGCAGATGGCACTCTAGGCTAGTTTTAATCGCAGATGGCACACTAGGCTATTTTTGAACAGCAGACGGCTCTCTAGGCTAGATTTGAACAGAAGATGACACTCTAGGTTAGTTTAACAGCAGAGGGCACTCTAGGCTAGTTTTAACCATAGAGGGAGCTATAGGCTAGTTTTGAACAGCAGACGGCGCTCTAAGCTAGTTTTGAACAGCAGACGGCGCTCTAAGCTAGTTTTGAACAGCAGGCAGTGCTCTATAGGCTAGTGTTTAACTGCAGATGGTGTTCAAGGATAGCGTTTTGGCTATCCTTTGTGCTCTAGGCTAGTTTTTAACAAGTAGAGTATAACAGTTTGCAAAACATACAGCTTCATTTCCTGCTGGAAGCTAAGAGCTGTTGAAACCATTCAAGACTTGATGAAAAACCTGAACGATTTACTTATTGAAAAGTGTGTGAAATGTTAAACACTTCATCCATTTAACACTTTAACATCTTTGCTAATGCAGAATTAGTGAAGGCGCTACTGAGATTACATTTATTTTAGATTGTGCAAACAAAAAAAAAAATTCCTCTTCCTCCAGATGGTTTGCTAGTATGGTATATTCATTTCACTAGCTTGTCTTTGTATGCCAAACACGAACACCATTCACCATTGATGGGAAACCAGTTGGAAAACTACGTGGCTGAGTGCATAAGTGTGTAGTGTATAGAGTAATTGCATAGTGGACACTATAGTGCGTCATCTGTATAGTGCGTCATCATATTTTACTAATGGACCTGACCTAATGGTTCTTCAGCATCCAAAGAGTCAGACGTGCTTTTTTCATATTTGATCAGAGGTAGGTGGAGTTAGAAATGGGTAAGCGAGTGCATGCCACGTCCAACAGATGCAGTAGATGTAGCTAAGGGGAAAAGCTGAAAGGTCAGAGAGACACAGACCATTAACACATGTTAAAACAACAAGTATGAGCGGTTGAGTGATTGAAGCTCTCGAGAAGTGTGACCTTGTAATAAATGTTTGCTTTTACAGATAAGTACAAGCTCTTCTCTGGGCTCATCATCAAAACAAGCTTTGTCATTCGGGGGAAATGTTCTGGACAAAACCCAGCAGGAGAAGAGAGAGAAATACACTTCAACTTCCTGCCTCTCATTCATTGTGTCTGAAATGGTATAAACTATGACTCAAGCGGCAATCTTGACAGCCACGCTGGAGTCCCAAACAGCCATTATTCATAACCCTCCAAAGACTTGTTTTTTTACCCCGTCCTGGTGTTGACTTCAACACTTCTGCACAAATAAAAATGCATTTAACTTCAATTTATTGTCCCCCGTAGGAGAAATTTGTTTTAGAAAAAATGTTCTGCTGTACATAGACCCCAACAAGACAACATGGAGCATACATACACATTAAAATCTAATCCTAAAATACCTCCTAATATAAATACAATTCCATAATACTTTTTTAATAAAAATAAAATACAATGTCCCCCCACTTCCCTCGGTTGTGCCAACCAATCCCGTTATCTTAATCTTTGACCGTCCTTCCCTACTTGCTCATTGATCAACTATATCTATTGTACTTGCATAACGGGACCCTGTATCTTCTGCCAGAGTTCATCAGCTCATACAGCCTGATCTCACAAGAAAACTTTAAGTATTTTACGTTTTGCCAGTTTAGAGGCTAATTCGTACAAATTGTACGATTTTAAAAAGGGGGCGTGGCACCTAACTTCACCCCTAAACCCAACCATCATTGGGGGATGAGCAAATCGTACTAAATTGTGCGAATTAGATCGTACGAATTCAAATGAATTAGCCATAAATCAAAAAGTTACGAATTGCAGTGAGATTGTGTTGGCTCATACTCCAAAGACAGCACATGTGAAGAATCAGGTTAAATCTTGTTGGCTTGTGCACAGCTCAAAGATATATTATGGCGAACCAAGTAACTTAATTCCCATGATTTTCCCTGCCACTCTCATCAGGTTATTTACTTGGGCTTTTATTTTTACTGTCAGATTCCCAAACCAAACAATAATCTAATCCAAGCTCGTTCTGAAAATGTAGTCCCACGGATGTTTCTGGAGACCGCGATTTATGTAGCCTGAGGTACATATGGCTGCATTTCCTTTTATAAGTGAACGCTAAGGGCGGTGTGACGCCGCTTCTCTTCGCTCTCGCTGACAGCTCACCTCCGTGTGGAGGGTTTTCCCGCCGCAACAAGTTTGTCCGGTTAGCTCGTCGGCGGAGTGGAGACTCGGAGGGGAGCTGACCGTGACAACGGCGACGTCCCGGTTCGAGTCCGGGGAAGAGTGGTTTCAGAATTCAGGTAAGACAAAAACAGAATCCAAGAAATAAAGTGAACAAGTTCATAACAGGGTGCGAATGTGGTGAAATCGTAATCGAAAAACGAGGGCTTTTTTTTCTAGATGTAAATCGTTGCTTGGGTTTATGGAGGGAAGGAGTTACGGGTCAACAACAAATTCGTGAAAACAAAAACTGCACAAATACGTACCTCCCAGAACGTATTTCGCGGCCTCCATAAACGCTTAAGAGACTATATTTCCTGAATGAGCCTGGGTTGCAATAATCGCATATCTTAAAATAGACTCTATTGTTGCTTTATAAAAAGTCAGCATTATGCTGCTACTCACTCTGAATAATCTTAGTCTACGTAAAAAGTGTAATCGCTGATGAATTTGTGCACAAAGACTTGACACCTGAGGGTGCCAATTAAGTTCACAATCAATATTCACCCCTAAATATTAATATGAATCAACCTCAAACTGTGGTACTGTTACGATCACTAGCGATCTAACCACCAGAGGATGCTGGTAAATACTCACACATACAGGACAACAAATCTGCTTCTAAATGGACTACATATTCAGTCAGGCCACACACACACACACCTGCTCCAAGTCTCCACTGATTAGACTCCCACAGCTGATGCTGCTTCGAGACTGATTACTGCACTACATAAACAGCACAGAAACACTCACTGTTGCTGAGTCTTGTTTACTGATAGTGACATTACAACGCGTTTTCCTTTGTCTCCCTTTGCCGTGTTTTTGATCCTTAGCCTAGCTTATCCTTTTGTCCTTGTTTGCCGCCTCCTTTCTGACCTCCTTGCCTGTTATTTGACTACGATTCTGGATTGTCTGCATATATCTGTTTGTACCTGAACTGACCTTTGCTTACCTGACCATTGAATAAACCTGCACGTAGATCCAAACCTCAGTTGTTTGTATCACTCCCCGTCGTTACAAGTACGCATACCACTAATGGTGTCCAGGTTTCCTTTTAGTGGTACGCGGAGGAATCGCTGAATAATTAAAGTAAAAAAAAAAAATGACCACACTTTCAATCCTTTGATGTGTACGATAACACAAATGACAGGGCTTAACAATCCGCTTGTTAAATGGTGACGTGTTTATGACGTATGTAATACTGTTTCCGGGTCCAAGCCGCCACTTATTTGAGTGGAGAAATCATTCGTTTATGATCACGTTTTATACCTATCACACATTAAAGTTAATTCTATATAAAATCATAGTGTACACAACAATCTCTGGGCTTGCTGCATAACAAATACCAAAAATTTAACAATTTATAAAAAAAATCACTTTCTGGCCATGGGGTATTAGGCATGGACATATATACTGCGATCGTGATTTTCGAAAGCCTTAAATCTCTTTGTAAACGTTTATTGTTACCATTTCATGAGTCTCCCCATTCAGTTGAATAGAGCGCTTGGACCCGAAAGCCGCTTCGCGTGACGTCACACTTAACAAGCGGATAAGGACTGTCCGATGGCCTGGGACCAGCGTGCAAGATGCTCGGGACAGTAGACAGGATTGTTACCCGATTTGTGCGGCCTTGTCACAAAAGTTCAATTTGTCTGCGACTATTTGTCAGTTGAGTATGAATACAGTCTTAGAATCGAGAACCAGTTTGTGCTTTTAAGCCTTTAAATGCTGCCTTCTCTGTGATGTCGTAAACACCATATTGCTTTTTGGTTCCTCTTATCTGACTGGATGTTGTGAGCATGTTGTTGTTTTTTGGTAAGCTTGTAAAAACCAGTACAGCGAAGTGACGTCAACTTCAAATTATGAGGCTAAAAGAATGTCTTGGAAGCAGACATTTACGTGTGTACAATGAAACGATTTGCTCATTATACATTTATTAACATTTGAAAAATATTTAAATCATAGATTTAAACACATGTTTGACTCTATTTAAAACATGTGGCTAAGAAATAGCTATTGACTTCTCCTCTCTTTTTTTCGTGGTGGGGCCAGTAAAAATAATGGCAGGGCAAGTAAAAATCTGAACCACTGGCCCAATCGAGCCAGTAGAAAAAATCCTAACAGATGTGATCAGTAAATTGAGTCAAATAGGCAAAACCTTTGATTTTATTTTTAAACTCTAATCTTTGTTATGTATTCTATCGTTTAAAGCTAATTTCCTCTCCATATTTGTAATGGTAGTTGGTGGCGTATCCTGTATTTTTATATCTCAACATTGAGAGGTAAGGTGTAATCTCTTGCTTTTCTGATACACAAAGCCTACTCTAACACGCAGTAAGCAGATCTAAATTCTGATTTAAGCATGTAAATCCAATTCACATACAGTTGAAGTCAGAATTATTAGCCCCCCCCCCCTTAAATTTTTTTCCTGTTTTAAATAATTCCCAAAAAGTGTTGCACAGAGCAAGGAAATTTTCACAGTATGTCTGATTATGTTTTTTCTTCTGGAGAAAGTCTTATTGGTTTACCATTTTAAGGTCAATATTATTAACCCCTTTAAGCTACATTTTTTAGATCTACAGAACAAACAATCTTTATACCAGGGGGCACTAACCTGTTGGAAACCGAGAGCTACTTTTTGGGTACCGAATAATGTGAAGGGCTACCAGTTTGATACACACTTCTTAACAAATTAGCTAAATTTACTTTTAATTAAATTTTATTAATAATTAATAGGGGTGTCACGATTTCGATTTTTAATCGAAATCGATCGAAATTTATGCTCAATTTCGATTATCGAATCAAAAAATAGAATTGTCGATGCTGCCACGCCCCCATGTCACGTCAGCTTGGCTTGCCAAGCGGGAAAAAAACAGGCTTGTTGATGTGCTTGTTAAACTGCAGAAGCAGGAGACCCGTCGACAGAGCTTAAACCCTCTCCTCTTTCAATGAAGTCGCCGGTGTGTAAGCATTTTGGATTTCCAGTGAGTTATGTTGACAACGTTCGTGTTGTCGACAAAAAACACAGTTTTGCAAGCTCTGCTATGTACGTATTACGTACGGTTCGTCCGATAGACAACACCTGCGTCGTGATCCTCCGCCCGCCCCCGTTGCAAATCCGCTCGCGAAAAGTACACACTCAGGCCCTGTTTACACTGTCTTTGTTTTTTAATTGCCATTTTAGAACGACAACGATTTGACATCCACAGAGGCATGTAGCATTTCTGAGCAGCCCATCTTCTTCTCTACCTCTGAAAATGCACATCACGTGACCACACAGACACAGACGCACACACAGCCATGCGCTCGAGACAGCAGGTCCAGGCAGTCAGAGGACTGCTTCAATCTTTCACTCACTTGAACTTAGTCATTTTAGCGAACACCTCAGATACTGTTGGCTGGTTCCTGTTGGTTGTGCGTCTTTTTTACCGACGCCATTATAACGACACAGATCACTGCCTATTCACGAGTCCCGCAGAAAAAGTGATTGACAGGTGGTAATTATGTGTGTATCTTGCCTTTATTCATTTACTGTATGATTATGTACTGTATGATTTGTTTATGGGTAAAACAAAGACCATGCAGGTCAGGTAGTTTAAACGGTAGGCTACAAATAATTAATTGGTCATTAATTAATTATTCATAATCGAAAATTGAATCGAATCGTGCCTTTAGAATCGAAAATGTAATCGAATCGAGGATTTGGAGGATCGTGACACCCTTAATAATTATTGATAGTCATCTAGTAAAGACACTGATCATGTTAAGGATTTCCACAATAGTTGTCAACAATGATTTAACAAGGTAGGAAACAGAGAAATATCAATATGCAACACTAAAATAGTCTAAAATAATGCCTAAAATAGTTTTCAGTTTTGTTTTAATATATAGCTTAATGTAATTGTAAAATTTACACCAATGCAGGTGTAATTTAAAAAAGAATAGCTACAAAAATATTAGATGCAGCTTATGTTGTGATATGTTGAGCTATTTCTGGAACAGGCCAATTCATGTGATCGTCGCGGGCTACCTGGTGCCCCCGGGCACCATGTTGGAGACCCCTGCTTTATACAATAGATGCCACACATTCAGCATCATTCATGACACTTCACATAAATATTCCTGTATCCATTCATTTTCTGTTAGGCTTAGTCCCTTTATCAATCAGGGGTCGTCACAGCGGAATGAACCGCCAATTATTCCAGCATATGTTTTACGCAGCGGATGCCCTTCCAGCCACAACAAAATATTAGGAAACACACATGCACCAATAGCGCATGTGTTTAGACTGTGGGGGAAACCAGAGCACCCGGAGTATTCCTCCGTCCATTGATTTGCATTGATTTTGAATGTTATCTACTCCAGCGAACACTTAAATATGCTTTTGGTGTGAGCCCAGCATAACGGTGGTGAAATTAGACAAATGCGAGCCCACTACAGTATAGTGTTTTCAAGGTGAGAGAATATTACCCCAATCCTGCCTCTAATCCTTAAATCTGATGACAGGGATGTTGATGCAGGGCAAATGAGGATTACGAAAGCACGCGTCCCGTTGGGGAAGAATCAAGGTAAGCATCAGGTGATATTTTATAGTGCGCTGCAAAGCTGGCCGAAGCACAAGCCATCTGTTCCAGCTAGTTTTAAGTCACTCCATATGAACATCCGCCGTTAAATTCCCCTCCTGTTGACATGCTTAATCTACCTTTTATGCTTTATTAATATCAAATGAAGGGCTCTCAAGTCTCGCGCAGTTATTGTGAGCCACAGCACGTACACGCATTCACACGCCACACCTTGCATTTCTCACCTTGTATTTCTTTAGTGTGTTTTCTTTATTTAACACACCTGATTGAGATCCTTGTGTCAAATAATGCATACAGAAGTTCACACTACAGCATTTTAAGGCAAGGCAAGTTTATTCATACACTCAGAGCCGGCCCAAGGCATAAGCGAGCTAAGCGGCTGCTTAGGGCCCCATGGCCACAAGGGGGCCCCCAAGAGTGCATGAAATTACTAACTTTCGTTTTTGTTTTAGTTTGTTGGAGAGTTTGCATTTACATTTACATTTAGTCATTTAGCAGACGCTTTTATCCAAAGCGACTTACAAATGAGGACAAGGAAGCAATTTACACAACCAAGAGCAACAATGAATAAGTGCTGTAGGCAAGTTTCAGGTCTGTAAAGTCTAAGAAGGGAAGTATTAGTAGTATTAGCATTTTTTTTATATATATATATTTTTTTTTGTACAGTTAGTGTGATATTCAGAGAGGCAATTACAGATTAGGAAGTGTAGTGGAGACTAAATAGTTGAGTTTTTAGTCGTTTCTTGAAAGTAGCGAGTGACTCTGCTGTTCTGATGCAGTTAGGGAGTTCATTCCACCAACTGGGCAGATTGAGCGTGAGCGTTCGCGAAAGTGATTTCTTGCCCCTTTGGGATGGAACCACGAGGCGACGTTCATTCACAGAACGCAAGTTTCTGGAGGGCACATAGATCTGCAGAAGCGAGAGCAGATAAGAAGGAGCAAGGCCAGAAGTCACTTTGTAGGCAAACATCAGAGCTTTGAATTTGATGCGAGCAGCAACTGGCAGCCAGTGCAAACGGAGTAGCAGCGGAGTGACATGTGCTCGTTTAGGTTCATTGAAGACCAGAGTTTGGTTATAGATTATGGGTGGGGCAAATATATCAATATGCTCTGGCGCCAAGAATCAATATTTATCTAAATGTACAAAAGATCTGAATTAATTAATCTAATCTGACTGTAGTCATTTACCGCTGTGACTTCAGTACACCCAGCTGCCACCAGGTGGCTCTTCCCGTAATGGTGGATCAACAATACATCAGAGACGCACCAGCCTTTTTAACCACTGATAGATGAGCGATTGCAATTGTAAAACTTCATACAGGAATATGGGCTCACACTATTTAATTCCGCCAAAATATATAAAGATATCAATAGGACAAGAACACATAATTTGAAGGGTTTTTCATTTATTTAACCCTTGCAGACCTTTGCAAAGTCTTGTAGATGGTATTTTTGCTGAAAATATTAGATAAATTAAAAAGAAAAACTTAAAAATAATGCTCTTTTTAAACTGATGAGTAAATAACTAATGTTCTCCACTGCTGAGAGCATTATAAGTGCTCAGAGGAGTCTGCTCACCTTTCTGAGCAATATATTAATCTAGTGGCAATGCAAAATTTTGCATGATTAAAAATAAACCAGGGCTATGCATAAAATACATCAAATAGGTTGACCAAGTTGTAATAAATGTCTTTAGTTTACAGAAAACTAGAAAGCAATAAATTGCTATTTTAACTGTTTTCTAACATGCTCAGTTGAAGTCAGAATTGTTAGCCCCCCTGAATTATTAGCCCCCCTGTTTATTTTTTCTCTAATTTCTGTTTTACAGAGAGCAGATTTTTTTCAACACATTTGTAAACATAATCGTTTTAATAACTCATTTCTAATAACTGATTTATTTTATCTTTGCCATGATAACAGTAAATAATATTTGACTAGATATTCTTCAAGACACTTCTATACAGCTTAAAGTGTCATTTAAAGGCTTCACTAGGTTAATTGTGATGCTGCTGCTCTGACTAATTTAGAGATGAGCCCTCTATCTCTGCATTTTTCAGCTTGTTGAACAGTTGTTTGCTTTTTTCACAGTTGCAATACTATAAACATGTGCTATTAATAAAAGAAATGCATCTTATAACTTTTTGATGCATTTTTTTTACTCTTCGTTTGCAAAAAAAATTTTATATATCATGGTTTTCTTGTGATCAAATTTCACAGCCATGTACTATGAATCATTGACAGTTGGTAAATACTGCAGAAATTATTTCCTTTTATTTGTTTTTGTCTTCTTTCTAGTCCAAATATGTAAAAAATCTTAAAGAATAAACATTTTCTAGACAGATTTTCTGTGGAAAATGCTTCTTGATTTAATTTGATTTTGATTTAAAGTAATTTTTTTTAGATATTTGAACTAGAAAATACAAAAATGTTAGAAAAAAAGCATATTTCATAATGTAAGCAACACAGCTACAGCAAATAAAATTGATAACATGTGTGCAAATAATCAAGGATTAATTTATCATATTGTCTGCACCAAGGGGGCCCCAAATAAAATTCTGCTTAGGGCCCCCTAAAGGCTTGGGCCGGCCCTGCATACACTGCAGCACATTTCATACACAATGATAATTTTAAGTGCCTTACAGAAACACGAATAAAGGAAACAAGAAAATAAAAACAACAAAGAATAAAGACAGGTAAAACAGATTCAAACAGGTTTTAAAAGAATGAAAAAGAAAAGAAAAAGACACAATAGTGCAATCTGTCGGACGTAGCATCAGTAAAGGCTAGGGTTGAGCCAATAGACTAGAGCAGTGGTTCTCAAACTGTGGTACGTGTACCACTAGTGGTACGCGAGCTTCCTTCTTGTGGTACGCGGAGGAATCAAATATGTAATATGTACATATATTTAAAAATTTAACAATTATTATTTATATATGAATATGGCAGATATTAAAATTAAATATATTACATATAACCTATATTTCTGAGGTCCAGGCAACATTTTCAGGTGTTGATGAATTGGCTATATTTAAGTACAGCAGTTTTCTTTTTATCTTAAGCACATTTTAATTTAAATGTTGACGTTTTTAGTTTGTTTTTTACATGTAAGCACAGTACTGTGTTAACGTTCAGACTATTTGTGTTTAAAGTGGCTGACAATAAAACTCTTAATAATAGTAATTTATCTGCCACGTTTTTGAACTGTGCATTACTGTAGCTGCTTTACTGGGCTTACTTCGCTACTGTATTTCAATACTGCTCATTATGGTGGTACTTGGAGAGACAATTATTTTCTGAGGTGGTACTTGATGAAAAAAGTTTGAGGACCACTGGACTAGAGTATCGTGTATCGACGATAGGCAAAGATATAGCCAAGAGCTGAGACTTTTGACGATTTTAAAGACGATATTTAGCTTGTTTCGCATCAATGTAGACCAGGGGTGTCCAAAGTCAGTCCTGGAGGGCCGGTGTCCTGCATTGTTTAGCTTCAACTTCAACACACCTGCCTGGAAGTTTCTAGTATACCTTGTAGGAGCTTGATTAGCTGGTTTAGGTGTGTTTAATTGGGGTTGGAACTAAAATATGCAGGACACCGGCCCTCCAGAAGCAAGTTTAGACACCCCTGATGTAGACCCATTACATGTTTTACTTATATTGTTGAATAAAATGAATAGCATTCATAAATTCATTCATTTTCTTTTCAGCTTAGTCCCTTTATTAATCTGGGGTCGCCACAGCGGAATGAACCGCCAACTCACCCAGCAAGTTTTTTACGCAGCGGATGCCCTTCCAGCTACAACCAATCTCTGAGAAACATCGACACACACTCATACACTACGGACAATTTAGCCTACCCAATTTACCTGTACCGCCAACACAATCTCACGGCAATTCGTAACTTTTTCATTTAGTGGCTAATTTGTACTAATTCGTACATTTTAGTACGATTTGCGTATCCCCCAATGACGGTTGGGTTTAGGGGTGGGGTTAGGTGCCACGCCTCCTTTTTAAATTCGTACATATTCTTACGACTGAACCCGCCACTAAACTGCCAAAACGTAAAATACTTAGGTTTTCTCGTGAGATCAGGCTGGTACCGCATGTCTTTGGACTGTGGGGGAAACCGGAGCACCCGGAGAAAACCCATGCAAGCGCAGGGAGAACATGCAAACTCCACACAGAATCGTCAACTGACCCAGCCGAGGCTCGAATCAGCAACCCTCTTGCTGTGAGTCGACAGCACTACCTACTGTGCCACGGCGTCGCCCATGTGTGCATCAACATCACTTGACCGACTCTCTTGCACTCACTCTCTCTCAGCAGTTGACGGGCGCTGCACGTGAGGGCACTACACAGCCACATTTCACAGCAAATTAATTTGCAACAACAGGATTTAATTAACAAACAAGTTAAATATTAACTATTAGTAAAAATTAAACAAACGTAAAAGAAAAGGAAAACTAAGCTGAGACCAGCTCAAATGTTCTGGAATAAAACGTGTTGCGGTAACACATAATCATTGGTCATTTGAGACAGCACTCCTGCAAGATTCTCTCGCTTTCACAAAAAAGTTATTTATTTTTCATTTATATCCATTATAAAAAGCCTATTTAAGTTTTAAGGTGGCCTATACTCAATTTTTTTCAGTGCATGCATTAACTGCTTCTTTAAATACACAGAATATTTGGTTCTTATTTGAGTTTAATTCGATGGAATGATAAACACAGACATGCTCATTTGTTTAAAAAATAGCCTATTTATTTAATTTAAAAATCTTAGGCCTATTTCTTCATAGTCTATATATACAGTTGAAGTCTGAATTTTTAGCCCCCGTTTATTTTTTTTCCCAATTTCTGTTTAATTTCTGATCATAATAGTTTTAATAGCTCATTTCTAATAACTGATTTATTTTATCTTTGTCATGATGACAAAGACACTTCTATACAGCTTAAAGTGCCATTTTAAAGGTTTAACTAGGGTAATTATGTTAACTAGGCAGGTTAGGGTAATTAGGCAAGTTATTGTATAATGAAGGCTTGTTCTGTAGACTATCGAAAAAATATATAGCTTTAAGGGGCTTATAATATTAACCTTAAAACGTTGTTTAAAAAATTTAAAACTGCTTTTATTTTTGCTAAAATAAAAAAAAAAATTGACTTTCTCTAGAATTTTTTTTTTTTTTATCAGACATACTGTGAAAATTTCCTTGCTCTGTTAAACATCATTTGGGAAATATTTCAAAAAGAAACAAATTCAAAGGGGGGGCTAATAATTCTGACTTCAACTGTATATTTTATTTGTTTATTTAAACTACCCTATATATTAAATTAAATTACAACCTGCATTTTACCATTCATTTTGGCTTTAACGAATTATTGAACAGATTATTAATAACTTATCAAAGAACATTTTACTGAGCTCAGTGAAAAGTTTTATATGTAGGCACACAATCAAAAAAAAAAAAGCCTATGTCCTGGGGCATTGCTAGACAAAGCTCTACTGGGGCACACACATATATATATATATATATATATATATATATATATATATATATATATATATATATATATATATATATATATATATATATTATAAAGGGACTAAAGGTATATATATATATATATATATATATATATATATATATATATATATATATATATATATATATATATATATATATATATATATATATATATATATAGACATACATTTAATTGAAAATTATTAGCCCCACTTTGAATTAGCTTTTCTTTTTTACATATTTGCTAAAAGATGTTTAACAGAGCAAGGAAATTTTCACAGTATGTCTGATAGTATTTTTTCTTCTGGAGAAAGTCTTATTTATACACCATTATTATTCATAACACCATTTTAAGGTCAAAATTATTAGTCCCTTTAAGCTATATATTTTTTTGAGAAAATTTTTACAGAACAAAACATCATTACACCAAAATGTGTATGAGTTTACATATATTTATTAAAAGCAAGTGCCGCTTGAATATACAGTCATAAAATTACAACAATATGGGAAGCATAGGAAAATAGTGATTATAAAGTATAAAATACAGGGTGGGCCAATTACATGGGTACATCTTAATGAAATGGGAATGGTTGTTGATATGAACATCCTGTTTGTGGCACATTAGTATATGTGATGGGGCTTGTAAATAACTCATGAAAGAATAAAGTTACGCTTAAAACCAAGCACACCACTGTTTTTCCTTTGAAATTCCCAATACGTTTATTAAGTATATATGTATCCATATAAATGGCCCAACCTGTATCCTTATAAAATATAAAACATAATCCAATGACAAATAATAATCAATAATAATAATAATAATCAAATTAATAAATAATCAATAAATTCATAAATATAAAAATGACTAATGATCATATGATTAAATATAATAATTAAAGGCACAATAAATAAATATAAACAAATTAATTACCAACCCAAATGAATGGTTGCTTTGAAACGCAGACAGGTTTGCAAAAGGATCTTAGATCCACAGTTCAATTCTTCAATGTTGAAATGACACCATGTTTTGAGAAGAGTTGAATAATTTGATTTATCTTCATTTTAGATCTTTATTTAAAAGTTTGCTCATTTAAAACAGACGAACTAACTTCCAGTTGGCTGTGCTCAAAACATTTAATGAGCTTGAAGAATGCAATGATGTGCGAGTCGCCACAGGGAACTAAATATGTTTAAGATAAATAAAGATGGAACAGGTAAACAAAACATCAGTCTACTCTGAATGCAGTCAAAAACCTCCTCTGACCAAATAATTTTGATTAAGTATTATATACGACAGAAGCTAGATAAGAATGTTTGGGTTGCGAGACTGAATTATTATTATTTATTTATTTTGTAAACTAAACAAAGCTTTGTTAAACTGTTTACCACACACCTTGCTTCACATATCAATTTAAATTCTCCATTATAAAACCCCATAGGAGACATTTGTTTATGGAGAGCTTGGCTAAACAGAAAGATAAGAGCAGCACAGGCTCATTTGGGGAAATGTGCCTTGGTATACATTTTTTAAGAACTTGTGCTCATGGGTACATATGGCTGCCTTTTATACGTGTAAAACAAATGCTATGCAAATAGTTCTCGAAGCTTCTTGCTTTATATATTGTTCTGCTCTAATACTTTAGTCTGTAAACCTATTCTTTAAGAAGATTAATTAAGAAGAGTTGGGCCAGATGGAATCTGCGGACATTTTTGCCATTTCTGCAAAGAATTGTGTTAAAATTCGCGGATTTATGCAGAATGATTTTGGGAGTATCATAACTAAAACCGTAATATAGGAAATAAAGGTAATACCTTTTTTATTTAAATTAAAATGTTTACAATGCAAATCCAATTAGATCTGCTTTATTTGGTAAACAAAGCAAGTCTCTCATATAATAATCTACTAAAAGACAGAAAATATTACTGTACAATCTGGATTGTAAATAAATTCTGTAAATATTTTCACACTAGTCAATAATTATACTAAAATAAAAAAAAAAGAATAAATATAAATGTACACACATTTACACAAGTTAATAAACAGAATCAATGATGGGCTTAAAACTGCGGAATTCTGCGCGCACAGATTCCCTGTGGGCCTAATTATTTGATCCTTTGAACTGATTCTTTCACAAATTAAAAGGACACACTGTAAAAAAAATAAATCAATAAAATTTACGGTAAAATACCGGCAGCTGTGGTTGCCAGTACTTTACCATTAAAAACGCGGTTCAAATCGTAAAAGTAATTTCTCTTTTTTTACGGTAAATTACCGTATTTCATTAATTATAGAGGTAATATGTCTGTATTTTGAATGATCAACATCTACACATCTTTTGCTACACAGTTAGACACGTTAGCACACCCACATGCAGGTGGCATTGAGGAAGTTACATAATGAGCCAATGCTCATCACAATTTTCCCACAAGCAGAAAAGAGTATCAGCATATAGAAGGTGCTCAGTGTCATTCACACAACTAATAAACACCAGTATGGTGACACGCATAGAATTAAAGTCATGAAATAAACATTGTTTATCAACATTAGATGTAACATAAACCGCTAATGTACTTAACTGATGGGGAAACAACTAAAAAGATCCATAATAATGTCAACAAAATACATAAAAAGTTATGTGCCATGCAGGGAATTCTCGGAAAGTCAATTTACGGTTATTTGCCGTATATATTATGGAAACATACCGTTAACCAAGTTACGGATTTGTACTGTAGCATTTTTTGAGTTTTTTGCCATTGAAATCACGGCCATTTTTTACAGTGCAGTTCACCCAAAATAAAAATCACAATTCTGCCACCATTTACTCTCCCTTGTTTGGTTTTAAACTATTATGAGAATTCTGACTTCAATTGTATATATATATATTTTAAAATTAGACAGCCTTCATCGTGCCGTGATGATGCAGCACACTTCGAATGCATCCTTTCAGTGGACACAGCTACAAACAAACGAAAAAAAAGTGACTTTTCTGAAAAACTTTTAAGTTTAAGTAATATATTGTCTGTTTTGGTGTTGTAAATTACTCTACAAAACCCTTGTAATGAACTAATGAGCACATTTTGTTATTTTACACACTCATTACTTTGCATATAATTTCTTATACATTGTATTATTTCAAAATACTAAAATGTCAAT
>NC_141043.1:45372500-45460000 GCF_052040795.2 Danio rerio | reverse complement strand
GGATTACCGAGCATGGAGTCTGGGCAAACATGTGACGTGAGGGATGACGAGACAAACCTAACATACAATTGCACAAATAATCATGCGTGCAACCTTCCGACACACTCATATCACTCGCATTATTTCTTTTATACTTGCACAATGACCCCCCAAAAAAAAGCAAAGAAAAAAGAAAATACTTGGTGTATACACGAATGGTGTCATGGGATGATAGATGCAGAGGTAAAAAAGAGGTCTGGCTGGGTGTGTATTTGTGCGTGTGCGCATGTGGGACAGGCAGACTGACTCGGATTACTCTACTGGTAAACATCCGCTGGCTGCTGTCCTGACTGAAACACAACGTATGACGCACAAAGGCTCATATCACAGTTTGCTCCATATCCTGAAAAATCTCTCCATCATCAGAACATCACACACTCCCATTTATGTAGGCCACAGTTTGACGGCATACATTATTAGGGAATATTTTTGGACAAGCATGTAGTGGCGTAGATGTAGATGGCGAAGCACAGGGAACATATTAAAGGGCACTTATTTTACATCTATTTCAACATTTAACATAAATCTTTTGTGTCTCCAGAATGTGTCTGTAAAGTTTCAGCTCAAAACACTCATCACATTATTTATTAGACCTTTCAGAGAATTGGATTTTCTGCTCTGAGCACAATGTATCTGATTTTGTCGCCTGTGCATTTAATGCTAGTTCTCCACCTACCACCATTCCCACCTCCCTATCAGAGTGAGCCTCAATCTCCGCCCTCGGCTGCGTCAGATAAACATCACAGTGATCGACATAAAGGAAACAGATCGCACGCAACATTTGTAAGAAATACTACAGTAAGAACTTTCCCAATGATTATTTGATGTATTTGTTGTGAAGCCTTTCGATGAGTCACACAATGTCATTACAAAGTTCATGCACACAGACACACAGCGTGCACATATAACTTTACACTGTTTTGCATGGCAAATGTGACAGGATACACTTTAATATCCACGGCTGTATGGATATCTGTTATGTTAATGTACAAAATAAACCTCATTTAAAGTCCACAAACCAAGATTGAAGCGTCATTTTTTATAATTTACGGACATACTGACAACCCCAGCTCATTCTGAAAACGTAGTCCCGTGGATGTTTCTGAAGACCACGAAATACGTCCCGAGAGGTACGTATTTTTGCAGATTTTGTTTTACGCGAATCCACGAGGTCGCTGTGTGCGCTTTTTCGTATCTCAAATGTCTCTCGCAAGTGCCGTTCGCGCCTGCGATGTTCTCACGTAAACCCACCAGATGCTTATTGTCGACTGACTGAATGACAGAATGTTTGACTGGGCGACCGGCCAATCGACTGACCCACCCTCCTCCTTTCCTAAACCCAACCAATTTTACCGATTGACCTGCCCACCCGCTTACTTCCCCAAACCCAACAAACGGTTTACAAAAGCCGTCCAGAAGAAGAAAAGCCCTCGTCTGAATTTTTACCATGTTTTAAGATTTTACCACATTCTCACGCTGTTATGAACTTGTTTATTTAATTTTTTTGGATTCTGTTTTTGTCTTACTTGATTTCTGGAACCGCTCTTCCCGGACTTTAACCCGGTCATCGTCGTGGTCAACTCTTCTCTGCGTCTCAAGTCAGTCGACATACACGACGAGCTAATGGGACAAACTGGTTGCGGGTCGCCCTTAACATGGAGGTAAGCGGTCAGCCAGTAAGCACCAAAAGGAACGGCATCACATCGCCCTGTAGCGTTCGCTTAAAAAAATGAAATGCCATATAGCCATACGTACCTCCGAATTCATAGAGACTACTATTTTAAAATGAGCTTGTGTTGCGACATTGGTATGGTGATAAAGACAGTAAAATGGCTGTAATTCATTGCAAACATGCACTGTTTTAAAGCATAATTGTTGATCACATTTGAAAAAACTCATTGTTTTTTCACATTTGATGTTAGGGATGTAACGGTATCAGAATTTCACGGTACGGTAATACCTCAGTATGAATGTCACGGTACGGTATTTATTGAATCATTTACATGAAAAAACAAAACTTATGAAAATACTCCAAAAAAGTGCCAAAAGTGTCAATGACATACAAATTAGCCATCTATCTGTAAGCTTTAAAACAGGAACTTCAATTTTAATAACAAAAAAAGATTAAACCATGTAAAAAAATTAAGTTTCAATTTAGTAGTGTTGAAAACTCATCACATTCAACATTTAATCACTCACTCACTTAGATAGAGATGGGTTTAAAGGAAAATTATCATATAAATATAATCTGGTAAAAGCTGGTATCTCTGGGCATTTACAATGTCCCCTGCAACAGAAAAAACCCTCTCATTTGGGACTGAGGTTTCTGGGACAAGAGAGATATGACTTGGCCCAGGTTGTTAGCAATGGGGAACGTTGTGCATCGTCTTTCCCCCACTTGAGAGGACAAACCATGAGTGAGATAGAGATCTCATGTCTGCATCAATCTGAACAGTGTGCTGTGTTTCTGCAGTCCCCATGACTGATTAGTCGTATTCCCCAACTTGCAGGCAAGTGCACACACAGTGCTCAACCTGTGCAGTGCACATGCCCTTTTTAGTCTTGGATAGAAAGTTCCCTTCCAAAATGATCAAAAGTGCCCCCGCGACGCGACATACCCTACGTCCCCGCTTTACAATACGCGCGCGACAACACAGCTGATAATAACTCGCGCGACAACACCACTATTCAGTACGTGCGCGGCGACAACACCCGCTTTAGGGTTTTCCAGCTCTTTTTGATCCCCGCTTCTAGCAGCACACTCCATTTCCGCATTACTGGATCTGTAGCGACAACAGACCGCAAGGGATTATGGCCAAGCCTGGGCTGATGGGAATTGTAGTTTCCGGTACCTCCCGTTCGCTTCATTCGCCTGAGCAAATTTTCTCAGAAGACCTATAGTTTTACCGAGTCATGCGACTACGGTAATATCGGAAAAAATTAATATTGCGGTATGACGGTATTTACAATACCGTTACATCCCTAATGATGATTGATGATCACTATGAGCTCAACAGATCTTTTATTCCCGACTGCTTTGCGCACGTCCTGTCTTGTTGATATCATTATGCACATTACGTGCCAAATCAAGCATTGAAAATGGTGAAGGTAACCATGCACTAATGCTTAAAAAAAAATTTAAGGATGTCACCAGAGTGGCTTTTTGGTTTCTTTTCTTGTGCATCCTAGCCACTAGCTCCCTATCTAAACGAGTTGTTAGAGTATGGGTAAAGTAGTCATTCAACTTCACAATTAATGTTGCCGTTTGCAATTTGTTAACAGAGTTTGAGGTTTACTGTACCATTACTATCCACAACATACAGATGTCGATCTACCTTTACCATTGCACACACTTCCAAGGGGCATGTGCAGGGTAAATAATTTTGAAGAGTGGGGGATAGAGGGGATGTCGAGGGGATAGTCTTTCTATCCAAGACTAAAAAGGGCATGTGCACTGCACAGGTTGAGCCCTATGTGTGCACGTGCCTGCCGGTCGTCGTGGTCAGCTCCTCTCTATGTCTCAACTCCGCCGACGTACATGACGAGCTAACCGGAAAAAATAAAATTCCACCATACGTACCACCGGCTACATAAAATCTTGGTCTCCAGAAACATCCGCGGGACTATAGGTTTACAGAATGAGCTTGGGTTGGATATTGCTGGATAATCACTTTGCCTCTACCATACTTTTAGCAAACTTGGATCATTTGTGATTCTGACTGTCATCCTTTCTTGCATTGTCTTGAGCCTTTACGATGCCAATTATATACTATATTGTTAGTAGCCTGGATAGGTCACAGTCATTCTGCTACATCATATTGATTTCTACTGGATGTAAAATGCTCTGCAGGACATTTGATCATTTTAGAATGTAAAGTTCTAATTAGTTTTTTTGGGGGATATTAATTAAAAAGTAATATAAGAGTCATGTTACACTACAATTCTGAGGCAGTAATATTGTAGGGTAAGGGATTACTTTTAAATGACCGTAACAACTAATCTGTAATGTATTACAGTTTGGAACTAGCACAACAATGTTCCTGAATGTGTTGTTAAAAAATATTTATCAATATTGAATGATATGAAACATGAAATCCTGATCATTTTTTGTGAAATCGCCGCAGCCTAGTCCTGCCCCTTTCTCCCCGTTTTTTTTTTTTTATAAGCTGTTACAATCAGATGTATGTCTCAATAAAGAAGAACAAATAATCACAGCTATTCATGCTAACTTCAGAAAAAGCAAAATACTTCAAGGGTTTGACTGACTGTATTTAGACATGTTAGATTTAGTGGTTGTAACCATTTTCAATCATTTTTGCTTTGGTCAAACAATTTCGCCCATTCAGTTTACGTTTCAACCTTGTTTTTCTAGATTCAGTGCTTTTTTATGGAATGTTTTTAAAGCAGAAAATAATCAGCGTAGCATTGTTATTTATTTATTTATTTATTTAAACACAGTTGTTAAAACGTGACATGCCTGCCTCATTATTGTATTTGTTTTGGACTAGAAAAGTGGCAACTTGGCAACAGAACAAGGGTGTCCACATCTAAATCAGGACTTATCAATAGACCCATGCAGTTCTTTGTATAAAGCTAAACATTTCAATGACCCTACAGCACACACACAAAAAAGATATTTTCAGAACAAGGATGAATGCTTTCAGTGAATGGAAGAGAGAAACATCCTGCCAAATATCTCATTTTGTGCTCAGTGAAAGAGTGTTATACAGGTTCAACATAAGAGGGAGTAAATAATGACTGAATGCTGAATTGTGTGTTACATTTATGAATATTTATTCAAGTTTCAGTCTATGCTTGGTGTTACTACAGGTGCTAGAATAACAGCATTTATACCATATTATCAGTTTATTATTACGATACACTTTCAAAAACAGCATTACAGAACATAAACAGACTTGTTTCTTTAAAAAGTCTATGACAGGCTTTCTGCAGGTTTCTAAAAGTCAAATTTTAGACTTTAAAAACTTTTTTAAAACCATTATGCATACAGCTGTAGACTTATACAAGGTTAAATGCTGTATTTATAGCATGAAGTATTTATTCTAATGGCCGTTAAAATAAATGTTATTGTAAGGAATATAATTAAACCATATTCATTCATTTTCCTTCGACTTAGTCCCTTTTTTTATCAGAGGCGGTCACAGCAGAATAAACCACCAACTATTTTGGCATTTGTTTTACACAGCGAATGCCCATCTAGCTGCAACCCAGTACTGGGAAACATCCATACACTCTCACATTCACACACTCATACACTATGGGCAATTTAGTTTATTCAATTGAGCTACGGCGCATGTGTTTGGACTGTGGGGGAAAGCCACGCCAACACAAACTTCACACAGAAATGCCAACTGACTCAGCCAGGACTTGAACCCGCAACCTTCTTGCTGTGAGATGAAAGTGCTAACCACTGAGCCACTGTGCCTCTTAATTAAACCATACTGGTTAATAGAATTCATTCAATAAACATTTTGTTGGTTATTGAATGAATGTTGGCTCCATTAGGTACCTTTAAATGGACATATGATAATAAATACCTCTTTAAAATGATGTAAAGCACAATATTTCAGCGGATTTAAGACTTTTTAGGGCCTAAAGTCTTGATTTTGCAATTTAGACATTTTATGACTAAAGACTAAGACTAACAGTGAACATCCTGTTTAAGAGTAGGATCAGAGACGAGACATTGCATTTAGTGTTCAATATAATTGACAAAAGATATTTAATTTGCACAAAAAAACTATTTATGCAAGTTTCAGAAAATGTCTGTGAAAATAAAATTGTAATATCTGATCCGAACTTAATAAAAACTGGATAAAAACAGCTGTTTACACTAATTTAATTGATTAAAATCTTGTTTACAAATCCATCAAATTTAATGGTTAAAGGTAGTGATAAAGTATCATTTAAAGGTGTCCTGTTATGGAAAATAAATCACTTTTACAAAAGGGTTTAAACACAGCAGTGTGGAAACAATCTGTGAATATAAGCAGCTTCTAATGGTAAAATTTTATTCAATACATTTTTATGATCACACTTTGATTAAACAGTCTGCAGAAACACTTTGATTGATATTCTTCCTCGTACATGTCATCAGAGGGGGAAAGCTCCGCCCACTAGTGATGATCTCTCCAACATAGGCTCATTCTGAGAATGTTCCCGAATATACATTTCTGGAGATCACAAATTATATAGCCAGAAGTACTTTTCGTCTTTAAAACAAATTCTACAGGGTGGTATGACACCATTCCTTTTCGATCTAGCAGCTGACTGCTTACCTCTGTATGGACGGCTTTCCTGCTATTACCAGAGGTTCGAGTCCAGTGAAAAACAACAAAAACAAAAGGCAAAAAATACAATAAACAAGTAAATAACAGGGTGAGAATGTGGTAAAATCTGAAAACGTGGTAAAAATCAAGCAAAGGCTTTGCTTTTTCCGGATTTCCTCTGAAAAACACTGTCAGTTGGGTTTAGGAAAGGAGAAGGGTGGGTGAGTCAATAGGTCAGTCGGTCGTTCAGTCAGTCAGTCGATAGCGGCCTCTGGTGGATTTACACGAGAAGAGCAGGTGTGAATGGCACTCTTGCAAGAAAGTTGAGAACTCAATGCGTACACATCGGCTTCTGCTGGATTTGTGAAAGCAAAAACTGCAAAAAACAAACAAACAAACAAACAAACAAACAAACAAACAAACAAAAAACAATACCTCTTGGGATGTATTTGGCACTCCCCAGAAATACATAGGGATACATTCTCAGAATGAGCCTGGGTTGGATCTCACCCTCATTAGCATAGGATGTTATTCTTGTTTTTGAATCTGCCACTATGCTGACACACAGGCATTTGTAGCTCCGCCTTCTTTTGAAAAGTGTACAATCTCATTTGAATTTAAAGTGACAGTCACTAAAACAGCATGATTAGGATCAAAGTCTAAAAGGGTCAGTTATAAAACATTATCTGTGTGGTATTTCGAGTGGTACAGCTATTGTTAGACTCATTTCAGCGAGTCTGACATTTCAGTGGGTGTCTTCTGTAAGCTGTGGTAAAAGTGTTATTAAAGCCACCTCCACCACTGGCTTAAATATGGCATTTTGTCTGAAAGCCAGAGCATAAAAACTACAATTCTCTGTGCCAGCCAGGCCTGTAAACCCTTTATATTCTGACCCGTAGAGCTTAATGGCCGACCTGTAGATTTCTCTTTGCGGTGTAAGGGTGAAGAGTCGTTCTTGTAGATAAATATATATTGTGATTCAGTATGAAGGAAGCTTTTACTGCAATCATCTACAGCTGCGAGCCTCCTTTTTCTGTTTTTTTTC
Source organism: Danio rerio (assembly GCF_052040795.2). Taxonomy (NCBI): domain Eukaryota; kingdom Metazoa; phylum Chordata; class Actinopteri; order Cypriniformes; family Danionidae; genus Danio; species Danio rerio. Next base: position 45,452,626 of record NC_141043.1, on the reverse strand, counting down.
TAGCTAAATCAGCTATTTTCTCAGAAAATTTCTGAAAAAAAAAACTATCACGAATATCATGATAAACTCATCATCATGCATTCTAATATCTATAAATCTTGCTTTGCAAATTTAAAAAAAATGTAAATGAAGGGATAGTTCAATTTAAAAAAAAGTTAAAAAGATGATCAAAACCTATTTGGAGTTTCTTACATTAGTTGAACGCAAAAGTAGATATTTTGAAGAATGCTGTCATCCATCGACTTCTTTATTAGTGTTTTATATAGCATTTTAGTTTTCTAATAGGGCTGTGAGGATACTAGATTTTTTCACAGCACGGTTATTGTGGCTATAATAATTCCAGATATTGATAAATCACATTAACTATAGAGGAATTACCAACCTACGTCACACATGACATCACACAGGTTCAACCACGCATACCAGTTGCAAAAAAAGACCGGTTGCAATAGCAAACACTTCGGGTTGTGCGGTAGGATGGCAAATTTGAAAAAAAAAAAATAATAATAATTTTTACCATACACCACAGTGTGACAGTAAATAATAGTTTAATAGATATTTTTCAAGACACTTCTATACAGCTTAAAGTGACATTTAAAGGCTTAACTAGGTTAATTAGGTTAACTAGGCAGGTTAGGGTAATTAGGCAAATTATTGTATAATGATGGTTTGTTCTGTACACTATAAAAAATAATATAGCTTAAAGGGGCTAATAATTTTGACCTTAAAATGGGTTTTAAAAAATTCATAACTGCTTTTATTCTAGCCCAACTAAAACAAATCAGACTTTCTCTAAAAGAAAAAAATATTATCAGACATACAGTACATGCATGTCTGCATGTATGAAAAACACAATGAACCAATTATATTCACAATTGTTATGGACAGAATTTCAAGGCCCAGTCTTGGGCAGGAGAGGGTCCAGTTAGGGGACCACAAGATTTCATCTCCGTTATTCGCAGACGATGTTGTTCTGTTGGCTTTAGCGAACATGGACCTTCAGTATGCACTGGGGCGGTTTGCTGGTGAGTGTGATGCGGCTGGTATGAGAATCAGCACCTCTAAGTCCGAGGCTATGGTGCTCCACCGGAAAATGGAGGTTTGTCATCTCCAGGTTGGAGGAAAGTCCTTACCCCAGGTGGACGAGTTTAAGTATCTTGGGGTTTTGTTCACGAGTGAGGGAAGGATGGAACGTGAGATTGACAGGAGGATTGGTGCAGCAGCAGTAATGTAGTCGATGTACCGGTCCGTTGTGGTGAAAAAGGAGCTCAGCTGAAAGGCAAAGCTCTCGATTTACCAGTCAATCTACGTTCCTACTCTCACCTATGTCCTTGAGCTTTGGGTCATGACTGAAAGCACAAGATCTCAGATACAAGCGGCCGAAATGAGTCCTTCGCAAGTTGGCGAGGCGCACACTATGGATAGGGTGAGGAGCTCTGACACCCGGGAGGAGCTGGGAGTAGAGCTGCTGCTTAGGCATCTGTTTTGGATGCCTCCTGGATGCCTACCTAGGAAGATTCCAGGCATGTCTGGTTTGCGGTTCTCTCCTAAGACTGCTGCCCCTGTGACCCGGCCCCGGAAAAGCGGCAGAAAATGAATAAATGAATAAATACTGTGAAAATTTCCTTGCTCTGTTGATTGCCATTTGGGAAATATTTAAATTCAAAGGGGATAATAATTCTCAACACATTACTAAACATAATAGTTTTAATAACTTATTTCTATTAACTAATTTCATGTCTTTTATATAACGACAAAATATAATATTTTACTAGTTTTTTGTGGCAAAATACTAGTATTCAGCTTAAAGTGACATTTAAAGACATAACTAGGCTGATTAATCAAGTAAGCTTAATTACACAAGTCATTTGGACAACAGTGGTTTGTTCTGTAGACAATCAAAAACTAATAATTTTCTAAGGGGGTTAATAATATCGACCTTAATACACAAGACTTTCTTTACCAGAAAAAAAAAAACATAACACAAAGATAATAATAATCAAGGACAAACTTTATGGTGGCTTGGGAAAGCCTAGAATGAACCACCGATTGAAGAAGTTTTAAAGTCTAAATAATTGAAGTAGTTAAGATGTTTGAATCAGTTGGCATAGAGAGATAAGTAAATTTGTTAGCATGATTCTAGCATGATTATGATTATGTCCTAAGTATGTTTCTAGTTTGAATTAGTATATTGCTAATATGGATTAGTATATTGTTAGCATGTACTGGTATGTTGCTAGTATGTCCAATGTAAATTCAAATATGCAATTTTTTTTTTTTTTTTTACAATGGAAGCCTATGGGACAGTTACTCAGGTACCGTAAGTGGTTGCTAGGGTGTGGCTAGTAAATTGAAATGTGATCAGTGATTGGCAGATTGGTAGTCTGAGTTAAATGAGCCCAACCTTAAGTCTGTATGACAGTCTGGGGCAAAGTTATGAGGTCACAAAGTTTGGTCCAATGTTAAGTCAATGGGACTTTTCCAAATTTTCCAGATCAGTTTTCGGAAAACCGTAAGTCAGACCAGTTGGAACAGATATAGCAACTTAATTCAGTATAGTTTAGGGTTAGTTTGGTGGTTGTAGTATGAATGATCGAGGAGGAAATGCATACAAAATAGTCTTAGAAGAAGATGAAGCCGGAAGAAGTTTATGTAGTATAACAGTATGTTTGCTTTCTCAAGCCACTATCAAACTTGGGAAATATTTAAAGAAAAAATAAAATCAATGTTTCACAGGAGGGCTAATGATTTGAGCTTAAACTGTACACACCGAACTACAGTGCTGTTTATTTGGATCTGTTTCCTCCTCCTTTAGCCCCATCATCATGCGTATGGTGTTCACACGCAGGGGTTCAGTGGGTTTTAATGAAGCATCTGACAGGCGAGTGTTTCTCTGCAAGACTCTTTCAGCTCACGCTCCATTAAAAGCTCTTTACTCATTGGCTCGCTGCAGTGTTTGTGTCTCTTCTGAGAGTCATTGATGAGAGTAAGACAGCTGGAGAGCGATGCTTAGCCTCCGCTGCTCTGGATTAATTGTGAATGAGGAGTGGAGATGTGTGTGGGATTATGTCATTCTCTCAGCTCTTGTACAAAAAAAAAACATTGACTGTGCAGAATATTTACCAACATAGGCTCATTCTGAAAGAGTAGCCCTATATACATGTCAGGAGAGTGTGAATTATGTAGCCAGAAGTACGCATGTCTGCTTTTTGTGTTTAAAAAGAACACTGCAGGGTGGTATGAAGCCGTTTCTTTTCGCTCTACTAGCTGACTGCTTACCTCCAAATGGACGCCTTTCCTGCTGTTACCAGTTTGCCCAGTGGCTCACCATGTTCGTCAGCGGACTTGAGATGCAGAGAGGAGATGACCATGACGACAGGGTTTGAGTTTAGTGAAGAGTGATTCCAGAAAGCAGGTAGGACAAAACCTGCAGGTAAGACAAAAACAAAAGGCAAACAATAAAATAAACAAGTAAATAACGGGGTGAGAATGTGGTAAAATCTAAAAATGTGGTAAAAACCAGGCGACCACAATGGCTTTTGCTTTTCTGGATTTTTTATTAAACGCTGTCAGTTGTGTTTAGGGAAGTGGGCGGGTCATTCAATGCTTTGAAAACACTATTGGTTGGAGGGGGGGGATTAGGGAAAGAGGAAGGTGGGTCAGTCGATCGGCTAGTCAGCCAGTCAACAGCGGCCTCTGGTGGACTTACATGAGAATAGCAGGTGTGAACGGCACTCGCGAGAGAAATTTGAGATTGAAAAAGTGTACACAGCAGCCTCTGGTGGATTCGCAAAAACAAAAACTGCAAAAAAACAAACCTGGGATGTATTTGGTGCCCTCCGTGTGGAGGCGTTTGAAGGCGTGAGACGCAGAGCACAGATGCTCTTGAAGACACTGATTAGCTTATTCAGGTGTGTTGGATTAGTGTTGGAGCTAAACTGTGCAGAACACCGGCCTTCCATGACCAGATCTGCATCCCAAATCGCATACCTATGCACTATTCTATGCCATTTTGTAGTATAAATAGTGTAAGTAGTGTGTTCACACTGAAAACTCTAAAAATAATATGTGCACTTCAATTACCCGGATGATGCAATTATTCAGCCGTTAAAATGAAGTGTGTAATGATGGACACTTCACGCACTGAACGACCGCAGGTTTGCTTACGTAGCGGAAGGGGCGGAGCTATCGGACGCACATGTTGAATAATTTTATTTATTTTGGATGGTGAAAGTAAAGTTCTCCTACGAGAGTGATTATAGTGCCTCCCGATGGTGAATGTGGCAATACTCACGGCAGGTATTATCTGATAATTCTGTTGTTTATTTCACTGATTTGGCAACCGTCAAACGTCATCAGGGAAACGCTTTGAATTTCCGCTTAGTAAAAAAACATTAGTGTGCCATTTGGGACGCCACTACATACATATACTATCCTGTTGAGAGTGTAAGTGCATAAGTACATAGTGCATGAGTGCATAGTGTATAGTGTACCATTTGGGACGCAGCTCTGCTCTTGACTATTTTGGACTTGACTTTAGAACCTCGTAAAAATGCAATTAAGACTTTTTAATGCCTTTAAGGGCCTACATTTTCCCATAATTGATTTATCAACTTTTAATACTTTTTAGGACCCCGCAGACATCCTGAGTAGACAGCCTCTGAAATGCATTTTACTGCACATCACAACAATAAAATTAAATTAAATTAAACAAGGGTGACATGGTGGCTCAGTGGTTAGCACTAAAGGTTGCTTGTTTGAGTCCCAGCTGGTCAGTTGGCATTTCTGTGTCGAGTTTGTGTTGACGTGGGTTTTCTCCGGGTGCTCCGGTATCCCCAACAGTCCAAACATATGCGCTACAGTATTACATTTGTAAATGGAATTGCCTGTAGTGTTTGATTTAGAGCTGCACTTTTCTGGCTAAAATGAGAATCCCAATTTTTTTGCTTAAAATAAAGATTTTCTAACGATTCTGTAGATGTAAAATTAAGGTTAATATGAGTCGGCAATTATTATTTATTTTTCTTAAACATAGGGTAAAACAATAATATTATGTGTAGGTCTGCTGGTTTCTATAAATAATTCTATTCTACTTATAATATTTCTGATGTTGAATTATGTTTAAGATATAGGCCTATGCTTGCAATCTGTCATTGACAGACCATTTAATTCACTGGTAAAATCAACATTCTGCAAACGTGAATAGTTTACATCTGAAAAGGGGCATCAGTTTACGGGCTTCATTCAGTTTACTGTTAAGAGTCCTCAAGTAGATGTTTACATCGTGTAGACTTGACATTATATCCACGATTACAGCACACGAGTGGCCCTCCTTAAAATATTGAGCACATTGATGCAGTATGTCTGCTCCGCGTCCTTTATAGACTCCAAACACCGACCACACGTAAAGCTAAACTGCGTTAAGCTGCTCATGTTTTTTCCACAAAACGGGCAAAACAACCCCTTGACTGCTGTCTATGTTTGGTCACCATAAACTTTGTTTACACCATGTTCTCCACAGCATGAAATTACCGCGCTCACCAACAACAACTTTACCCCGTTTCACTCCCGGTGTGTGGTACATTCCACGTCACTTCAGGTGTGGTACATTCCCTTTCCGTAAGGAATCTTTAATTGTAAATTTGTTTCGGGACTTGTAAAAGTGTTTTGTGTCTTGCTAATTTTTTATCTAAAATGTAAATTTGTTTCGTCCTTGGTAAAATAGTTTTTCCTATGTAATTGTGCCTGGTGATAGGTACAAATGTTTTTCAAAATGCAAAATAGTTTCGAGCTTTGTAAAAATGTTACACACTTTGTAATGCTGTTTTGGACTTCCCGGCCACCGTACTAAAGGGACTAAGCCCAATAAAATGAATAAAATAAAATAAAATGAAGGGCGACACGGTGGCGCAGCAAAGCAAGAAGGTCGCTGGTTCGAGCCTTGGCTGGGTATTTCTGTGTGGAGCATGTTCTCCCCATGTTAGCATGGGTTTCCTCCAGGTGCTCCGGTTTCCCCAACAAGTTCAAAGACACAGGTGGTACAGGTGAATTGGGTAAGCGAAAATTGTCCATAGTGTATGAGTGTGAATGAGAGTGTGAGCGTTTCCCAGTGATGTGTTGCAGCTGGAAGGGCATCCCCTGTATAAAACATATGCTGGATAAGTTGGCAGTTCACTCCGCGGTGGAGACCCCTGATGAATAAAAGGACTAAGTTGAAGTAAATTAATGAATGGATGAGAAAGAGATGGGCGCAGTGGGTTGCACGTTTGTCTCACAGCAAAAAGGTCACAGGTTCGAGCCCCAGCTGGGTCAGTTTGTGTTTCTGTGTGGAGTTTGCATGTTCTCCCCGCGTTAGCATGGGTTTCCTGCAGGTTTCCCCCACAAGTCCAAAGATACAGGTGGTACAGTTGAATTGGGTAAGCATAAATTGTCCATAGTGTATGACTGTGAAAGAGTGGAAGAGCGTTTCCCAGTGATGGGTTGCAGCTGGAAGGGCATCCCCTGTATAAAACATATGCTGAAGTTGGCAGTTCATTACCTTGTGGTGACCCCAGATTAATAAAGGGAGAAAGCCAAAAGAAAATGAATAAAAAAAATAAATTAATTAAATACACTTTACCTAAATTTAACATGCTTTGTATGGAAAGTCACTTTTGCCAGTTTTATTTGTGTGGAAACATCTAATGTATTCTTTGAAAGTTATTTTTTTTACTTGCATCTTGCCAAAGTAATCTTAAATAAAAAAAAAATTCTTTGTATTTTGTAGCATATCTAAACAGCAGATTTATTTTAATAGTGTCTTGTTTTTCAGTTTAAATATCCTAAACATCCTTAAAATAAGTTGTTTTCTAAAAAACAAAAAAGTCAGTCAGTGCATAAAACAAGAAAAAACATCTATGTGCCAGCAGGGGCAGAAAAAATGTAACTTAAATCATGAGATTCAAGCCCCATTGAGAGATATCAATCCTTATTCAAGCATAAACTTGCTTATATACATATTTATTAATTTTATTTTCACAAATCCTCTTTTTTTACCTCTGAAATTTATTTGTTAATAAAAACAAAAAATAGGTTTTTCCCAAAATGTGTAAAAATAAGGAATTGGAAACATCCAAACATTCACACACCAATAAATCAGACTCTTTCCCTTCATTCAGTGTCATTAACAAACAGATCCAGCCAGTTTGATCTTCATTTGATGCTGTGTGTGTGTGTGTGTGTGTGTGTGTGTGTGTGTGTGTATGTGTGTGTGTGTGTGTGTGTGCGTGCGCGTGTAATCCAGGCCACAGAGCCCTCTTCACACAGCATGCTTTGACTAATAGGATTGAAGCACGACAACACCAACTGTTGCTTGCTTCCCATTGGCTGAGCTGGAATCTGGGCGGAGCCACCCCCATCCCCAACGGTCAGAAAACAGTGGATGCTTAAAATGTTATGATCTTCTTAGTGTGTCGGCGCATAGTGAAGAAGGACGAGAACCGAAGGGAAAGAGTATGAGTGTTTGGGCCTGAGTACAAAGAGCGCTGGTATTATCCGCATCTGTAAGTCCCTTCGCTCTGCCATCTGCATCTGGACGCTGGATTTATGGAGATCTGCTAGTGTGGCTGGTGTTTTGTGGACGCGGGACTCACGATGGCCGTGGCGCTGGACGCAGTTTGGGTGCGAGTGAAGGGAGTCTGTAAGCAGAACGGCCTGCTGATCCTCTCGGTTTTGGCTGTGGTTATCGGATGTTTGCTCGGCTTCTTCTTGCGCTCCAAAAACCTCTCGGAGCAGGTTAGTCCTACTTTTGACCCAACAACCAATAGGGTTTAGAGATATAGGAAAAATATGTAATATTGTTGTTGACCCTTTTCACAAGATGCGTTTAAAGGTCATCAGCATCTTAAAATACATGAAAGTTTTTAATATTTAGATTTCTTTTTAAAACATATGAACATTTAAATGTATTTATGTATGTTTTATATCATCAGATTACATAATAATTAATAATAGTTTGTACAAGAGGCTGATTTGTACTTCTATAGAAGGCTACGGTGCAGCATTCGCACGGTCACATCGCTGTGGCTGGCGCGTACATGAACCTCTCAAAATTTGTAACTAAACGTCACAATAACGCAAGCTCTGTGATTGGTCGGCTTGGCTTCTGTGACCAGTGTGGGTGGGATCGAGAGCCGAGCGAACCTGTTGGAGCGAGTGTTCACAAGTGTCGAGTCCCATGAAGGAGCTCTAGATGTAAAGTTTTGTTTTGTGTTTAGCTTATGATTAATATTGTTGCACGTTTGCCGGTTACCACCTTAGAATGAGCGAGTTTGAGCTACTTGTACATTAGGGTAGCATTCAGAAAAAACTAAACGCCAGCGAAGTAACTCACGCAAATGCACATACAAACCTGCTAGAGTTTCAGAAGTCTTATTGCAGAGCAACACAAACAGCATGCAGAATTATAAATGCAAGACAAGTCACGCCAATCACTCGATGCAGATTATAAAGCGGCCTTAATGCAATGTGGATGGAGGTGGGACTGTAAATTTGACATTGTCTTCTCTTCTGTCTGCTGTTATCAGTCTTTTTTTCCTTTTTGTGTAAGTCTTGTTAACACCATTGTGGAGTTTAACTTTTATTACTTCAGCTAATAGGATTGTAAAAAAATTATACTCTCCTGTTGACTTCGCTCTAAGTTTACAAACTGTGACAACGTCCTCTAACAAAAAAACCCGGAAATGTGAAAAGGCTCCATTTTGATACCGCTATTTCTTATAATATAATGATTTTTGGTAACACTTTATAATAACTACACACTATGAATCATTTACTAAGCATTAGCATCATTCATTATTTGTTAAGCATAAACTCTACATTAATAAACGTTAGTAAGCAGTTTATAACTGCAGCTACAAATGTTCTATTCTTGACTTAAAAGCACCTATATAATGTGTTTAATAATTGTATTTTCATACTTAATTAATGATTTATTTTTCATTACTGAATTAAGTATCGCATTTTTTACAAACCGTTTGTATTTAAGAGTAGTTGAAGGTTTTTAGGATCATTCAGAATGAGTTAGTAAATGATTAATAAACTATTGAAATCAACATTTATATATCTTATTATTCAGGCATATACTAATAGTTAACTAATATGTTAATAAATGCTTTATTAACTCAACTTCATCTAGTTTTGTGACCTAATGTAAAGTGAGGACTATTCATGCTTCATAAATCCCTTATAAATGATTATTAAAGGCTCAGAATCAAATGAACAATAATCTTTGCAATCTTTTCTAAAAAATAAAATTACTGTAAAGTTTAATCATTGCCGAATAACAGGAGTGTCAAAATACGACATAAAACTGGATAAAACAACAACAAAATAATAATTTATTATTTTAATTTTAATTATTTTGATAAGGTTGCAACGATTTAGTTTTCATTTGAAGTACAGTTTCATTTGTGAATCTTTAAATTAATAGAAATGGATAATGTCATTCTTCCTGTTTATAATTGAACTGAGCCTTTATTTGTCATTTATAAGGGATTTATGAAGCATGAATACTCCTCACTTTAGATCAGGTCTCAAAACTGCATGAAGTTGAGTTAATAAAGCATTTATTAACATGCATAGTAACCATTAATATATGCCTGAATAATAAGACATATAAACATTGATTTCAACAGTTTATTACTCATTTATTAACTCATTCTGAATGATCCTAAAAACCCTCAACTACTCTTAAATACAAATGGTTTGTAAATAATGTGATACTTCATTTAGTAATGAAAAATAAATTATTAACAAAGTATGAAAGTACAATTATTAAGCACATTTTAAATATGTTTGTAAGTCAAGAATAGAGCATTTGTAGCTGCAGTTATAAACTGCTTACCAACACTTAATAATGTAGAGTTAATGCTTAACAGATAATGAGTTCACTATTTGCTAATGCTCAATAAATTATTTATAGTGTGTAGTTATTATAAAGTGTTACCTGATTTTTCTATCAGAATTATTTAACCACTTTTGATTTAAAAAAAATAAAATAAATAAATATATATATATATATATATATATATATATATATATATATATATATATATATATATATATATATATATATATATATATGTTTTTTTTTTCTTTTTTAAATGTTTCCCAAATGATTATTAACAGAGCAAGGAAATTTTCACAGTATGTCTGATAAAAAGTTCAGATGCAAAACCCTCTTAATCAATCAAACCTCTTTTCTTGTAAATGAGCATTTTCTATCAGGCTCCTATTATTAGGTTCAGACGTTTCATTTTATAGATAATAATAAGGTTATTAGCTAGTAAATAAAATATCTTTTTTCATAAATGTCACTTTAGACAATTCTTTGGTTTTTAACAAGGTAGATTTTCTCTTGCGTCAAAATCAGCAAAATCCTTTTGCGCTTTTTATGCAAAAACCCTTTAAATCCGCATATTGGGACAAGACAGTGTAATAGTTGAAAATCAGAAAAGATGCAGTTAGAAATTAGTTTACCAAACATAAAATACATACACAAACCACCTAAACCACACAAAGTGGCGGTTCATTCCAACACTGATTGAGATAAACCAGGGGAAAAGCAGAAGGAAAATGAATGAATGAAATCTGTCAATAAGTGCATTAGTCAATAACATTAAAACTGCCATTAATTAAATCTTAACAATCTGTTGTCATTTCTGATGTTTGGATTTAGATTTAATGCAAGTAGAACATTGTAAAAATTGTTAGCTAAGCTTGGTAGATTCGAATAATGTAGTGTAAAACATTATGAAACATCAATATATGCATGTGCATAGTCCATTATTGTAAAAGGATTATCAGACTAATAGGTATTATGAAGTAATATAAATAGTGTATAGTTTTATAAACTTTATTTATCTTTTAAAAATAGCTTACATTCGTAGATAAATCACAATGCAGGCCTACTGGGCAAAAAGGGGATGCCTTTCACACAATTTTAGAAGCTGTCATTTATTCTCAACATACTCACAAGGCCCTTTCACACAGTGATACCGGTAAATATATGGAACATTTCTGGAACGACTTTACCGGTATGTTCAAAAAAGCGCTGTTCACACAGGCGAGGAAGTTACGGAATTTTTCCAGAAAAGACCATTCACACATCCATTCCAAAATACTGGTAAATTCTGACATCATCAACCAGAAATGAGCTTTAAACGGCTGCGCTTGTGTTTGTAAGCATTTGTCAACATTACAAACTCTGTGGATGGATCAGTATTGTGAACAACTTCGATAAAAATATTGAGGAACACTTTCGCATATCGAGATGAACATGATATGTGTGTGTGCTGGTGCTCACGGGCTGTTTCATGGGCACACGCAAAGCTTGAAGGTAAACAAACAACAGCTTATCATAAGCATCTTATCGATGATTATTTACACGGCGTTAAGATGAACATATAAATGTTGTCTGACTAACATCTAGCAGCTAAATGTGTCTGGAAAAATATTCAAAGGCTTTTATTCTCCTAAACATCACGGACGTGAATGCGTCTGACTGTTCTGATTGGCTAAAGCAGTCGTCTCACATCAGCACGTTCTAGACGTGTACGCGCTTTTCCGGCAATCTTCCTTCGGTGTTCACATAGCGCAGCGTTCCGGCAAATTACCGGTAATGTTACAACTTCTCTTTCTGGAAAACAGCCAGAACGAATTTACCGGTATTTTCAAAAAAGGCCTGATCACACATACACAGCTTTCCGGAAAATTGTCAGTAATTTTCCGGAAAGGTCTTTATGTGTGAAAGGGGCTACAGTCTTGGTCTCTTTTTCGTCTCTTGTTTATCCTCATAGCATCCACGTGGGATAAAAGAACAGCATCTTAACTTGTGAAATGGAGTTGCTGTTTAATGTATAGTAAATCTGACTCAAAGTAGCCTCACTGCGCAAAAAATGGTTATGAATGCATGCTACACTTCCGCTGTACATAGTGTTGTCTTTTTCTTATAATGCAGAGAGTTTTGAGGTAAGGGATGTTTTCATTTGCCATTTACTGACAGCCGGACAGGCTCATGCAGTTCATCAACCTCCGTCTTTTAAAATCCAAATCGAAAGCAGAATAAGACAGTCTCCTCATAAAAGCCGGTGTATCAGCCCGCTGCTACATTGAAAACATACGATTCGATTCCAGCCTTCTGATTGGTTCTCGGGATATAGCGGCTTTTGCTGCCATGGGCAGGTGGCGTTTGGAGGATTTTGCCAACAAACTGTTATTTCTAAATGAGCTGACCCTGGTATTTAGATGATTTGAAGCAAATCTATTTTTTAATGGTGTACTACGTACCTAATGTGTTCAATCAATGTCTTTAGCTCATTTTTGGCGGAAGTGACATTTAGCGGCTTTTGCATCTGAAATCTAATTTTTTTCTTCTGGAGAAAGTCTTGTTTGTTTTATATGAGCCAGAATAAAAGCAGTGTTTAATTTTTTTAAAACATTTTTTTCCCCCGATAGTCTACAGAACAAACCATCGTTATACAATAACTTGCCTAATTACTCTAACCTGCCTAGTTAACCTAATTAACCTAGTTAAGCCTTTAAATGTCACTTTAAGCTGTATAGAAGTGTCTTGAAAAATGTCTAGTCAACTATTATTTACTGTCATCATGACAAAGATAAAATAAATCAGTTATTAGAGATGAGTTATTAAAACTATTATGATTAGAAATGTGTTGAAAAAATCCTCTCTCCGTTAAACAGAAGATGGGGGAAAAATAAACAGCAGGGCTAATAATTCAGGGGGGCTAAAAAAATCTGACTTTAACTGTAGGTGTTTATTTATTTAACGATATTAAAATAAACAGATTAAATATACTTTTCTGATTGAATGGAGACCAAAAAAAAAAAAAAAAGAAAACATTTAGTCTCAAAAACATTATGAATGAGCGAAAAACATTGCAGATATTCGGACTCTGATTGATTGTTGTCATTTTCCACCATTAGTGTTTATTTTCCACCATTGGTGTTTATGTGTATGCACTGGTGCTCCAGGTTGGAGCATTGGGCTATCGACCCACCTCACAAAAAAATTTGATCAACATGGTGTAACTAAAATACAACATAGATGTAAACGGCCCTGGGAGTAAGTAATGCAAAAATAACTATAATTTATCACACATGCTATACGTTTATTGCATTTATCGTATATGCGATACATCGGTCAGAATTATTAGCCCCCCTGAATTATTAACCCCCCCGTTTTTTTTCCCCTGATATCTGTTTTTTTTTAACAAATTTTTTTTTAACACAATAGTTTTAATAACTCATCTCTAATAACTGATTTATTTTATCTTTGTCATGATGACAGTAAATAATATTTGACAAGATTTTTCCAGACACTTCTACACAGCGTAAAGTGACATTTAAAGGCTTAACTAGGTTACTTAGGTTAACTAGGCAGGTTGGGGTAATTAGGCAAGTTATTGTATAACGATGGTTTGTTCTGTAGACTATCGAAAAAGTAGCTTAAAGAGGCTAATAATTTTGACCTTAAAATGGTTTTTAATTTTTTTTTTTATTTGATTCTAGACGAAATAAAACAAATAAGACTTTCTCCAGAAAAAAAAAAAATATTATCAGACATAATATTGTGTGTGTGTGTGGGGAGGGGCAAAGCATTAAAATACACTCCAAAACCTTTCCCTACTCACGTAAGACATGGCATCATTTTGTCCGATTGGGTTTATTTTGCTTATATTAATATTAGCTTTTTTCTCAGGCTGCTTTTTTTTTGATTTAGTAATTTTACTTTTGTGGCAAAAATAGACCATTTTCATTGCTTTTAACATGAAATAACTGAACATAAACATAAGGAAAAGTTGGGTTTTGATGCTGACGTAATTTTCTCAATTTGCATTACATTAATAAGTTCAAGTTTATTTATTTATAGAGCACATTTAAAAGCAGTCACAAGACTGACCAAAGTGCTGTACATAAGACAAGGTAAAAATAAAAAGAAAGAATTTAAAACATAGAAATAAGGCAAGAGAAACGTCTTTAACAATGTAGCAGTAGAAAGGACTATTAAAATAATCTTAAAAAGCCAAACTAAAAAGGTACTTTTAAGAAGTGATTTAAAAATAGATAATGATTGAGCCATCCTAATCTCAAGGGGCAAGGTGTTCCATAACCGAGGACCCGCCACAGAGAAAGCTCTGTCCGCTCTACGTTTCAGCCTGGACTGAGGAACTGAAAGAACATAATAATATTAATAATAAAATCTGATCAATACATTTTTTATTTTTGAACTGTTGAGATTTCAGATATTGGGATATTAGGTTTTTCATATGCATTGCACAGTTAGTATTAATATTAATATTTATCTGAATTTTTTATTACAATTTTCTAAACAATAAATAAAGCTTATTCAAATATTTAAATACAAATACAAGATGCATTTACTTAAAAAATAGTTTCTGCTTAAAACAAGAGAATCTGTCAGTGCATTAAGAAAATTAAGCTGAATTTAGTGAGAAAACATTTCATTTCAACTGACAGAGACCTTATTATATTAATCTGCATAATATTTTACCGTTTTATTTTTGTATAATTATACAAATCTAAACTATAAAAGGCATCTAAATTAATAATATTTTTTTTTTTATAAAACAGACATATAGTTTATTCACACAAGCTGTACTTCTGACTAAAAACACGAAAATCTGTAACAATATACCAATATGTAACAATATAATTTCTGTAGTGTCACTCACTCTGTGTTACTCCAACAACTAAATAAAAAGCAAAAAAAAAAAAGGCGGCGTTTCTTTTTTTCCTCTATTTTTTCATTTTGAGTCGTGCGCTTCAACTAAAACCCCACCGTTATGATTCTCAAATACGCCTAAAAATAAAAGCTCCACAGGCCATTTGCTGTGGCGGCCGGGGATTATTCTCCAATCATACAAATGCTCTTAGTAATTGTACATTAAGCAAGTGCTGCTTAGCCTCGCAGCGTTTAAAGCGGGTCGGTGATGCTATCTGCCGTTTCAGCTAAATTAGAATGGGCTCTTTAAAAAAAAAATATTTGGCTTATTTTGCAAGAGAAACCCAGTTTGGATGTGGACGAGAAGCACAATGTTGTGTGCGTTTATGCATCTGACAGATGCTTTATCCAGAGTGATTTATGTTTTGTTGGTTCATGCATGCACTGGGAATTGACCCCATGACCTTGGTGTTGCTCAAGTTACAATCTGATAAAAAAAATCTATAATAAAAGAGCACAGTGTGCTGTATTATTGGCAAAGAATCTTAACAGTTGTTTCAGCTGTATTTTAAAATGCATTGTGTTTTACGTTTAACAAAAATGCACATAAAACAAATGAAAAATGTCCAGACAGAAAACTCAGTACATTTTAATAACATTCATTCATGTATTTATTTATTTATTCATGTTTTTATTTGTTCATTTATCTATTTATGTCTGTCTGTCTGTCTGTTTGTTTATTTATTTACTTATTCATTTATGTATTTATTAATCTTTTTATTTATTTATCTATTTATTTAATCATTAATCTTTATTTATTTAATCACCTAAACTGTTTAACACTAAATTTGTTTATTTATTTACTTATCTAATTATTTATTTATTTATGTTTATCTATCTATCTATCTATCTATCTATCTATCTATCTATCTATCTATCTATCTATCTATCTATCTATCTATCTATCTATCTATCTATCTATCTATCAATTTTTCTATTTATTTATATGCTTATTTATTTATTTATTTATTTATTTATTTATTTATTTATTTATTTATGTCTATCTGTCTATCTATCTATCTATCTATCTATCTATCTATCTATCTATCTATCTATAAATTTTTCTATTTATTTATATGCTTATTTATTTATTTATTTATGTCTATCTATCTATCTATCTATCTATCTATCTATCTATCTATCTATCTATCTATCTTTATGTATTTATTTATTCATCTATGTATTTAATCATTCATAATTAATTATGTATTCATCTATTTATGAATTTATCTATTTATTTATTTATTATTCTTAATTTATTTATTCATCTATTTATTTATTTATTTACTTATCTATCCATTTATTTATTTGTTTATTTACTTATTCATCTGTCTAAAATTAGTCATTCATTTATTTCACTTAGCATGCATTTCAAAGGTTGGCACAGCGGAATGAACCTCCAACTATTCCAGCATATGTTTTTAGCAGCGGATGGCCTTGTGCTGGTAAACACCCATACACTTTCACATTCACACACCCAACGGCCAATTCATCTACAGTAAATGTCTTTGGTCTGTGGGGGAAACCGGAGCACCCGGAGGAAACCCACACCAACACGGAAAGAACATGCAAACACACACTGAAATTTCAGCACAGACTCAAACCACCGACCTTCTTGCTGTAAGACAACAGTTCTAACCACTGACCCACCGTCCCACCCCAAATCGTAAAAAAAAAAATGCATTGAAAATAAATAAAAAATGTCCTGACAAAAAAAACGACATTAATACCATACAGTATTATTTATTTATTTTTTTGCTTATTTATTCATTCATGTATTTATTCATTCATCTATTTATTTATTTATTCATCTATTCATTTATTTATTAGTTTATCTATTTATTTATGACCATCTATCTATCTATCTATCTATCTATCTATCTATCTATCTATCTATCTATCTATCTATCTATCTATCTATCTATCTATCTATCTATTTATTCAGTTATGCAGTTATTTATTTATTCAATTTTTATCAATACTTATCTATCTATAAAATATAGATTGAAGATTTAGTGCATTTAATTAACCCAATACATTTTTTACAGTGCAATTTAAATATAAATAACATTTCATAGGTTTGCAATGAGGCAGTAGATTTATATTAAAGTTCCAGAAAATTTTCAGGACTATATTTTCATTTCCAAGTTAGAAACTTTTTTTTTCACCAAAAGGTTTGATCTGTCGGTGAACTTGTTAATACAATAGTATTCTATGTGCATAATAGCTTACAGCACAAGTGTGTTTTAAGTTTAAAAACTAAATTTATATAATTTAAATAGACAGATAATCATTAAAAATATTTTGTGCGCGGGATTCAAGAAAACATCAGTGCATGCAGTGCTGTGTGCATGTGTTCTGAAGAATATTTATGGTAGAGAATTCCATTAAATCTGGTTGTTTTAACCAAAATTATTCAGTAAGATATATTTTCAACAACAATTTATGACCACCAGCAGTGTTGCTCTTGCAGACTGCTGAAGAACTCACTTTCAACTGCACCACAAATCCCTTCATGCACTTCACTCACACACCTAGTCCAGATTCCCCTTGACTGCAAACACACACAACTGAAGCTGTTCAGGACTAATCAGATGGATTATAAACACAGCACACATACACAACACATCATTGCTGAGTCTTGTTTAGAGCATCATGTAAGCGTTATCTTTTTCTTGCCTTCCTGTATTTTTAACCGTCCGCCTTCTTTTGACAACAATTCTGGATTTCCTGTATGCTCCTGTTAGCCCTAGTTTGGATTGTTGCCGGCCTGACTATTCTTGTTAATAAACTGCCCGTGGATCCTGTTGTTCTAGACCCTTACGTGACAGTTTAGTACCATGTTAAAAATGAACCATAAAATAATGAATTAAATCCAGTTAAATCCCATATATTCCTATATTAATAGTTTTGTTTCTGTTCTGTTTAAATAAATGCAGCATTGCTGAGCAGATTTAACTAAAACATATCCAAAAATATATGCAAATGTCATAAAGCAGAATTTTGCTGTCAGTATTGAGAGATCAGTTGTTGATGCAAATTAGCCCATCAGCTGCTTATAACAATAGACAAGTCCTTCACTGTGCGAAAAAAAAAAGATAATTTCTCACATCACACACTGCTTTTATTTCCCACTCATACACACTCCATCCCTCTCAGGAGCAAGTAATCAAATCACAAGCATCCTTTGGTAATGGCGAGCACTAGAAATTACTGTTAGTAAGTATCTCTCATTAGCTTTTTATATACGTATGGAGTTTCGCCGGGCTATTATGTGATTGTTTTATATGAACTGAACATGAGTCATGAGAGAAAAGAAGCACTGGTGTATTTAACAACTTTAAGTACTTTGTTGTTTAAATGAACGTACTTATGGTATGTGGTATGGTACAGTAAAGTACAGTTCGATATGCTTTTATGGCTGTTTCCACTGTCAAAAGGTACCAAAAAGCGAACTGTACCGTACCAAATTTTGGGTACACTTTGGAAAAGGTACCTAGCTCAACAAAAATGTACCAAAAGAATTTGCCATGTTTTTTTTTTTTGCCATGTGTTCATATATGTTGCATTTATTTATTGATTTATTTTATATAATTGCAGACGTTACAGTAGGCTATTTCGCACACATCATTGATCAGCAGTTATCATTGTTCACAGAAAGGTTAGTAATGAACATTTATGCACAAGTATTTATGTGTATAAAGCATCTGTTTTGTAAGAAGTGCTTCTCATATGATATGTGAACGACCTGTACAGCTTTACTGTCGACATTTCCTTGAGCAAGAATGACGTCGACTGAGACTTTGTCATACACCACACCCACCATTGGTACCCTTTTGGCAGTGGAATTGCAAGGTGACCTGTACCAACTCGTACCATACAGCTCAGTGGAAACGGACCATTAGGGGCTGCTTGATTTTGATGATTGTGCTGTCAACATTGGGATGTGAAAATAAGGGAT
The DNA here is from genome assembly GCF_052040795.2 of Danio rerio. Taxonomy (NCBI): domain Eukaryota; kingdom Metazoa; phylum Chordata; class Actinopteri; order Cypriniformes; family Danionidae; genus Danio; species Danio rerio. Next base: position 45,433,862 of record NC_141043.1, on the reverse strand, counting down.
ATGCCCACCATAATAAGGGATACCCCCGACCATAAATAAAGGACCCCTCCTCCCCTCCTAATAAATCCCCAAATTAGTAATATGTTCATTAGGAGCTGTTTTATTGTAAACAAACAGTTAAATGTTTTATTATTATCATTTACAAAAGAAAATTATTATTATTTTACATATAATTGTTATTATAATTATTATTTACAAAAGAAAATTAGCATAAATTAGCAGCTAAATAAATTAGCAAACAGTTCAGCTTATTAAAATTAATTATTTAAGCTATTATAATGAAATAGAATCAAGTTATCAAATCTCATAATCCGTTTCTTCACAGTATAACTTACACATTCTGATTAAAGAGCAACAAATGAATCTCTAATTCATTTAGATTTTTCGTTTGATTACAATAAAATAACAGAGGTGTCACTTTAAAAACGCACACATCTAACGTTATAATGAAAGCTTTCGATTGCTTTCCTAACCTTTTATGCTTATTTAGGACTAAATTAGTTGTGTTTGAAAAAAAAAATGACCAAAATCGATAACTTTAGATTATTAATTATAAGTATATGTCCATTTAAACACACATCCAATACCCAGACTCTCACTTCACTTCAAATCGCATGTGCAAAGTCCGTTTAGGATTCGTTTATTTATCACTATGGAGCACGTCAGCTGACAGTCACGCACTGCTATATGACTGTTTTGAGGATTGCATATGAAGGGGAGACGGCACCTGTAATGAAAAGGAAAGGGAATCCCGCCTTTTTATATTTCTTTCAAAGTGTTTTCATGCCTAAACAAAGCGGAAGCACAGAACAGACTCACATTTAAGAGCAAGGGACAGCCCCTGGTGGTTCGGCGGTATAGGTTGCATATAGAGAGGCTCTTCAGTTTTTCTCTTCAGAAAAAAAACAGAAAATATGGGAGAAATACCGGAAAATACCTTTACGAGATGATAGCGGAATAGAATTGTATACGGGAGAATCCCGGGAAAAACGGGAGGGTTGACAGGTATGGTTCTAGGATGTGCTGTTATTTTTAGATAAGGCATGTTTTAAGCACATTAGTTTCATATCACTACGCTGAATGATTTCAGTTATTTCACAGCTACAGCAGTAAAAAACAAAGAGTTATATCAAAACAACAGAGGGCTTTGGATGAGATATGTAAGAAACTAGTCCTATCCACAGAAACAGTTGCAAAATAAGCTAAAATAGGGCTTAATAAATGTCTTTAGTTCACTTTTTTTCTGTTAAATGCAATTCATACAAAACTGTGATGCTGCTGCTATGACTAGCTTAGAGATGTGACCTTATTAGTCACAAACTGCCCTCTCTGCACATCAGCTTTTCTGACAGCTGTGCACTTGTTCCGTGCATCTTATATCTTTTGAAGCATTTCCCCCTTCATTAACAAATATCTTTTTATAGTAACTGAAGTATTCAACACGTCACCATTTTTTCCCAGAAAATATAATTTTCACAACCAGTGCTGTCAACTTGAAATTTTCACCAGATGTTGGTAACAACCAAAGAAATCCATATATGCAAAGGAAAGTAATCTAATTAGTTTACAAATGTAATTCTGTGTGATAAAATGAAAATAGGACAAAAAAACATTGAACATATTGAAGAAAGGGAGGTGTAGAAAGGCAGTGAAAGCCCAGACTGCAACTGAAATCTCTCAGTAGTTCTTCAGCAACTCTCTGCCCTTCCTCAGTGTAAATGAATATCAGCTGCTTCAGTCCAACATCTACATTAGCAGGAGGATGAAGATGAAACCAGGGTGGACATTTCAGCAACACAACCAAGGAAACTCTCAGATGCTTTCAGAGAAAGAAAATCAAGCTGTAGAATGGCCCAGCCAATCACCTGAAATGAATCCAATAGAAAATGCAAAATAAAGCTCAGATATGATAGACGAGACCCACAGAACCATCAAGATTTTGACACTCTGTTCAAGTCTGTGAGAAACTCACATCTCAGCAATGCATGTGACTTCATTTTTCATTTTAGAGGCGTATTAGCTGCAGTCAAAAGAAACACATCAGTATCAAGCACATTTCAGTAGCTCAGCTTTCTCCTGGTGTCTTTCCATTGTTATTAAACAAAACAGATTTTCGGATTTCTGTTTTGCTTTGATATATATATATATATATATATATATATATATATATATATATATATATATATATATATATATATACCTGTATATATATCAGGGCTCAACAATAAGAGTTGCCCGGTGGCCCGGGGCCAGTGTGAAAGACACTTGGGACAGTAGACAGGATTGTTACCCAGTAACATTGAGAACGTTTTTTTTTTTTTTTGTAACGTGGTAACAACCAGTACAGCGAAAAGATGGCAACATGGCGGCAAAATTAAACAATGAGGCTAAAAGAAAACGTCTGTTTCTAAAGTCTTTTCTAAAGAAGACAATTACATGGGAAAAAAATTAAGAAACTGAAAAAAAAAAAAAAAAAAAAAAAAAACAGTTGTCAGTTTGGCAAGCCATTTTTATAAAAAATATTTCGAATTGCATTAAAATACCAGCACATTTTTCATACTGCTATTTCATTTGCATAAAATCTTGAATTTTGCTCATTATACATTTATTAACATATTTAAAATGTTTAAATTCTAGATTCACAGGCATAATTTTGCCATTATTTAAAATATGTGGCTAAGAAATAGCTATTAACTTTTTAGTTTTTTTTTTTTTGGTGGGGCCAGTGAAAACTTTGGCAGGGCAAGTGAAAATCTCAACCAATGGCCCAATCGGACCCGTATAAAAAATCCTTAGCGTTGAACCCTGTATATGTATATTTATTTTTAACCAAAATCTGGTTTAATTCCAAGTCAACAGCTCCTTCAGAATATTTTCCACAGAAAAAAAAAAAAACATGACATCTTGACTACTCCATACTTCAAAAAGTGTGAATGCTGGATTGACATTCATTACATGATCACTAATTAGATGTGTCATTATTTGTAACTTTAGGTGGTTTCTAAAACTACATCTGTCAGTGTTGTTTTCATTCTCTCGTATCGGAACTGACAGCTAATATTAACCAATCTATTCGCATTCTGTTCTACAAAGTGGGCCAATAAGAAGAGCTTGAAGGTGGAACCAGCATTGTAGGCATTACTGACATGTCAACTGTCTTAAGCCATTCCTGGGTGCTGGGTTTGAAGATTTTTAGGTGCAAAGATGCTTAATGCGTGAATGCCTCCTAATTCTGTGCATGTGATAAACATTTTGCTGTGAAAACTGGTCACACGACAACAATCATATACACTTGCACAAATGCTGCCAAATATATTTTGAGGTCGCATAGATCAGATTTTGGATGCATATGCGACCAAAATGTTCGCAATTTCGAGACCTGTATTGCAGAATTGCTGACCAAATTATATAGCGAGTTCCTGTGATTCCCATCCTTGGTTAGTCCAGCCATCTAAAACCACCAGTGTCTATTGTGGCACATTGGCAAAATGAAGTGCCTACCACTGCACTAGACAGAATTCAGAGTTTATTTCAGAAGCTCTCTCTCAAACACTTTTCTTTGTAAAGCTTGGTGATGGCAATCCATGTAATCTCAAACACTGTGAGCTGTGAAGAGCGAAGAGTCTTGCAAATGTGAAGTACGTCTGTTTACCTTTTTACATTTTCAAAGCAGATATGAAACCAAACACTCCAATTTTAAACAAGTGTTTACAGAAACTGGAAAAGAGTGTGTGTTGTTACAGTTGTGTGTTTGCTGTTTTATGAGCACTGAATCACATTTGTGTTCTTATTGTGGAAGCTGTTGGTTCAGTTTGCGCTGGCATTTGTTCAGTCTCTCTCAGACACAAGACTCTTCTTGACTTTGCTGTATTACACAAGAACACTTAATAAACAGTCACAGTGTTTTGACAGTGAATCTTACAGCCCAACAAGTAGACGTTTGTATTGTTTGTTGTGTTATATGCCAGTGAGAAACTCTAAAGTCCCATTTGGATTTCTATTTTGGTTACGACAGTCACTGTGTCAGATTAATAAAGAGCCCCTATTATGTTTTTTTGAGATTGACCTTCCATGTAGTGTGTAAAACAGCTCTAAGTGAAGTGAAATATTCAGCTAAGGATTAAATCTGAAAGTGGACAGTGTTTAAAACTACTAATTCATTACTAAAAGAGTCGACTTATAATGCTTCAAATGAATCGCCTTGATAATGAGTCTTTAGCAGTTTCGGCGTGACATGGATAAGAAACTTAAGCCCCACCCAGTTGTTGCGCACGCAAACCCGGGAAAAATTTAAACCTGTGGCCCCGCCCACTAGCAAGGAAAAAGAGGCTAGACACACACTGTAGCAGACGCCGGTTGAATCAACGCTGTGCTCAGCTGGATATTATTGGAAGTGAGAGGAGAAAGTTAGTGCTATTTTTCTTTCGCCAAAGATGAAACTGTGAAGAGTGGTTGAGGTTTACTTTTGCAAAAATACCTCAGCAATATTGACCCGGCCTTGTGCTGTTCGAGGACTTCTGGAATGTAAATGCTTACAATGAGGCATTCATCGGCTGTCCGTTAACATTCCTGTCAGGTTCGGGTCAAAGCGGACCAATTTACAAATTAAACACTCATAAATATTGTGCTTTATCTCATTGCCTCAAGGCCTTATGATTTGTCCACACTAAACATTTGAACATAAAAGTGATGATCACCTCTCTTTCATTGAATTTTGAGTGTTTTAATCAACCTTGTTACACCTGTGGTGTTCCCGGTCAAAAGTGACTGCCATAGAAAATAAATGGGTATCCAGACTACTGTACTGTATATTCATCCCTTAGACAGAAAACATCACCATACACACCACCCCTCACTCACCCACTTCAGACTGAACATACTCTGCAATCTTTGCAGGTAAACATCTCTTTTCCATGCTTATGAGCCATTCCTCCAGCCTGATTTCACAAGGAAACGTGACTATTTTACGTTTTGTCAGTTTAGTGGTTAACTCGTACAAGTTCAGTGGTATGAAAATGTAGGATTTTAAAAAGGAGGCGTGGAACCCAACCCCACCCCTAAATTAAACCGTCATTGAGGAAAAGCAAAACGTACTAAATTGTATAAATAAGAACGTACAAATTCATACAGATTAGCCACTAAATCAGTAAGTTATGAATTGCGGTGAGATAGCGTTGGATCCTCCAACATAAGTCAACATCCTGATAATACAATGTTTCATATCTTCACACAGACTAGATAGGTGTTATGTGAACACATGTGTCTTTCTTTCTTTCTCTCTTTCTTTCTTCAGCCTCTGGGTGTAGCAGGATTACTTTTAGCTTAGCATAGACCATAAACATCTCACTGAAAAATGACCAAAGTATACTTAGTGCTATTTCTGTGTCCATGCTCACCGTCTATATCCTCAGTCACTATCCCCTATATTAGTACATTAATATAGTCCAATTGAAGGACTGAATGAATTTTAATTTCTTAGGTCAGACCCTGTGATAGTTATTTTAGTGAGCTGTCTATTATTAATGAAAAAGTATTTTGATTTCTGTCATCTATTGTTCATTTTGTAATATATTTTCAGCGCCTATTTGTATTTTTACCGCAGTTATTTTGTCTAATTCTCTAAATTCATGTTAAACAATACTTTAAGACTTTGTTCACAGCTAAAGAATGTCGAAAAAAAAAAAACTTGGTGAAAAATGTTTTTTTTTGTGCTAATATAAGAGCATTTAAAACGGAGCGGTCAATTTTGACCGAAAACACTAAAGTAAGGGACAGGACGTGAACACTACACGAGAATTAAAGGAAGGATTAGAAAAGACTTGATGTAAGGGACTATGTCAGTATATGATCAGTGGATCATGGATCAGTTTCTTCCTCCATTTCACAAGTTTAAGTACGTGCAATTAAAATGGCTCTCTCCTTGTATTCTCTAGCTTGCAAATGATGTATTTGTTTTTTTACTTGTAACCACTTGTACTGTATCAGGTTAACTCTTTAAATTCTCATAGCGTGTCTAAAGCCACGTTTAGAACGCGATGTGTGCCGCTTTGTTTACGGATTTAAATGCATTTGTGAGCTCGCGTTCCACTGCCATTTGCCAGAATTATGGCCATCGTCAGCTGATCGTACACATGTGCAGCAATCAAGGTTCAAAATAGTTTAGCTTTTGCCACTGTGTAGATTAATACTGAATGTGTGTGTGTCACTGTTTTATTTATGGTTAAGAATAGAGCAATAATTGCAAACTGATGATGGATATGTCGGATAACACACAACATATAAAACAACAATGGGAAATGGAACTCAATGTGACATTGGATGATGATACTTGGGTAGATGTTTGTTCTGGTTGCCATAAGGGAGTGGGGAGTCAAATGTGGAAGGAGTTTGATTGGAAGTCTAAAATTCGATTTTTCAGGACACCACTAAAGTGTTTCCGTTCTGGTAATAGTGGCAGCAATAAGTGCTGGAGAAACTGTGGACTGGTGGGTGATCAAACGCACATATTTTGGGACTGTCCCATTGTTCAACACTTTTGGACTGAAGTTAAGGGGATCGTGGAAAAGCTCCTTAAAGTGAATCTCTCTTGGGACCCTTTAACGTTTTTACTGGATAAATTTCCAGAGGATTTGTCCCATGATCAGGAAACTTTGCTACATCTCCTGCTAATGGCTGCAAGAAAAAATATAACAATTAACTGGTTTAAACCTGAACCACCCACGGTTTCACAGTGGATACAAAAAATCAGACAGTTATATTCAATGGAACAGTTGACAGCACAAATACATCTGAAGACTCAAATCTTTGAAAGAAGATGGGGTCCAGTTCAAAGCCTCATTGGATAGGTCACTTATGTCTCTAAGTTTGTATTTTTGCTTGAAGTTTGTCTATTTACTTTTATTTATTTATTTTTTCCTCAGACCTATATTGTCATTATAAATATCTTTATTTGTATGCTCGGGCCCAATCTCAGGACTGTTCTTATTACTGTTTGTATTTATGTTGACTGCTGTCAATAAAAGTTCAAAAAAAAAAAAAAAAAAAGAATAGAGCAATACATGCTGCTGTTTAACTGCATAGGCCTCACACACCTACCTGCCAACATCTGTGCCTGAAAATCCGGGAGACCTGGGGGGGTTAGGTTCAGGGGTGAGGTGTCTGAATAACACTTTATGAACCGGGTACTGTGTACTGTGGTGTTAGTAAGTTAACTACTATGAAGTTTGTTTCGGTGGGCCAGCTGCAATCAGATCCTATACCAATGTCGGCGACCTGGGGGTTGCACATACTGCACCAAATTGCTGATTGCTGTGGGAGGCGGGGGTGGGGGGTGGCTGAAGATAGGGTTGGGCCAATAGACGATGCCATTGTCCATTGCCTATGGCCAATAGACTACACAATGCTTAGCCGGCATCCCCGATCCCCCGATCGACCCCCATCGCAACCTGCTTGCGAAAAATACACATTCAGGCCCTGTTTACATTAATACGTTTTAGTGTTAAGATGACGTTTAAGAACTAAAATGATCCACATCGTGTTTTACCTAGCATTTCTGAACAGCCCTCTGTCTGCTGAAAACGCACATCCTATGACCACACACACACACACACACACACACACACACACACACACACACACACATTCACACACACACACACACACACACACACACACACACACACACACACACACACACACACACACACACACACACAGTCATGCGCTCTTCTGAGCTCCAGGCAGAGAGCAGTGAACGTCGGACAGTTTATCAAGGATGTACCGCTGAACCGCGTCTCACTATAGTTGTTAAACGTGGTATTCAGACATCCCTACTCTCCTCGAAGTTCCCGGAGTCTCAATGCATTTGCGGGACTCATAATGCATGTGATATTTAACAAATTTCACAGGGCTATATAGTTTTGTACTTATTTTTTCCTTAATATTAAAATCCTTTATTATTTGACTAATTTTTAATTAGTTTGAGAATCTGAAACATTAAAGTGTGTCAAACATGCAAGAAAATAAGAAATCAGTAAGGGGCAAATACTTTTTCACACTACTGTAACTGATGCATCAAAACCCGTCCCGGTCCCAGAGTGTCTTTTATTGCTCTAAATTAAAAGCCTTTTACACCTAAAACATGTCTTTTGCTGTTAATAGTTTGTTTAGATTGTATGTATCATAATTAATTATACTTGCATTATATTTGAATAATATATGTTCAACTAGTTTTGAACTGTAAAGCCAGCATGAAACAAAAGATTGTTTTTTTCCCCTCTGTCGTGACACATTCAATTGAAACAGTCCTGACACAAGAAAAAAAAAAAAAAAAAAAGTAGGGCAATCCATGATTTCCTTCCTCGCAAACCAGTTGTTTGCATCTTCCAACAATCAAATTGGAAGAAATACTAACAAATGGACAAAAGGAGGGCAGAAACGAGACATGCCCAAATAGATCCTCCCCTAAAAATACTATATTAGCCCCATCCTTCCATGTGGACAAGCGAAGAAATGTCAAGACTGTATTTATGCTAAATATGGTAGCTGGTACTTTTTTTAATTACAGTCAGAATCATTAGCTCTCTTTAATTTTTTTTATCTTTTTTAAATGTTGCCCAAATGATGTTTAACAGAGCAAGGACATTTTCACAGTATGTCTGATAACATTTTTTCTTCTGGAGAAAGTCTTATTTGTTTTATTTCGGCTAGAATAAAAGCAGTTATTAATTTTTTAAACACCATTTTAAGGTCAATATTAGTAGCCCCTTTAAGCTACATTTTTTCCATAGTCTACAGAACAAACTATAATTATACAATAACTTGCCTAATTACCCTAACCTGCCTAATTAACCTAGTTAAGCCGTTAAATGTCACTTTAAGCTGTATAGAAGTGTCTTGAAAAATATCTATTCAAATAAGATTTATTGTCATCATGACAAACATAAAAGAAATCAGTTATTAGAAATTAGTTATTAAAATTATTGTGTTTAGATATTTGTTAAAAAAAATCTCTCCGTTACACAGAAATTGGGGAAAAAATAAACAGGGGGTCTAATAATTTTGACTTTAACTGTAGGTAATCTGTGATTATTAAGAGCATTTGGGCAGGTTTAGATCATTCATCAACCTTGTAGAGCACAGGTGTCAAACTCAGTTCCAAAAGGGCCGCAGCTCTGCACAGTTTACTTCCAACCCTAATTAAACACACCTGATCAAACTAATTGAGTCCTTCAGGCTTGTTTGAAACCTACAGGTAAGTGTGTTGGAGCAGGGTTGGAACTAAACTGTGCAGGGCTTCGGCCCCCCAGGAATTGAGTTTGACACCCCTGTTGTAGACCAACTCACAGACCAGCAAAACAAAAAAATACAGCTCATCTACCAGAAGCAGTTGTGTAAAAAGTTCCCTTCAGCATACGTTTAAAGATAGTACTTATTATGAAGAACTGTGGATTGAAAGCATGTACATAATGTACTGTTCTTAAGCACATAATTGAACATGATTTGCGCTCAAGTAACAATGTACTATATTAGATCTATATTAATTTATATTAGATGAAATTACAGCAGTTGAGCTTAAGAGCCACTTAACCCCATCTATATATAACTTCATCATACTTGTATACTATATATTGACTTTATAACAAGGTTGTCAAGCATTTATGGTAAATAAAATACTTTTTAATGGTAATTCTGCTAATTATTTGTATTTCACATATTGAAAATGTTTCTAATTATGTATTTATTTTATATTAGATTTAAATATAACTAATTATAATCAAGTTAAAAATCGTATTTAATGCATGACAAAATATCAAACTAAATTTAAATGATTATTTTTCTGCTTTGAAATGATAATATTTTACAGATTACTTAGCTTGTTTCAAAGAAAAACCTATTTAACTTTGACATATTATTTCTGAAAACAAGACTACATGATTTGCTTGTCTAGAAATTGCTTCTTGATTTAAGAATTTTCATATATTTGTACTAGAAATGAGTGAAGAACACTGTAAAAAATGTTACTTAGATCTAACTTATAAAAAGTGAGGCAAGTGGTTGCATCGGACGTTTTAGGTTGATTCAACTTCCAGCCTTTTTTAAGTATTTTAAACACTAAAACATTGCTTAAAACAAATGCAATAAAATTAAGTTGAGCCAAATAATATTTCTAAAATTACTCAAATCAGATAAACTTACTTTTTTTGTTAAACTTAACTTACTTATACATTGCTATATGTTGACTGTACTCATTTTAATTAAGTATTATGAACTTAATGATCTAAATAAAATTAACCATGCATATGTAATTTAAAACGAATTTAATTGACTTCTGGCTGTAACCTCAGAAAATAAATCGGCGTTTCTATATTGTAAGCACAATATACACTAGTAAACACAGATAAACAGACTTTCCTGTCAATAACAATTAAATAAGAATGGGAAGATGGATTAAAGACCATAACATGTATTCAATATCAATCAATGTTCCTTTTAATAGTGACTACAAAATAGGCCATTAATGTGGTTACACGTACACAATACATAAATAAAAACATTAATAATACCAGATCCTATTGAGAAATCATCCAAGGCAACTCAGTGAGGAGATTTGCATATTTTGATGAAGATTTTGGATGCATAATGTCCAGTCCCACAAAGAGTCTCTAATACATCTTAAATGTATACAGTTTTGATGGATACTTGAAGTCGAGGACATCGGTAAGTCCAAACAGGAGCCATCATGCATTTGACAGGTTTGGCAAACCTCTGACAGTCCTATAATAATCCAAACTGTGTTGGGCTGATTGCAAATTTTTCTTGTGGGCAGCCGCATGCACCTCTGATTCCTCACAACTCTATTGGTAGAGACAAAAAGAAACAGGAGTTCAGGTGGTTGCTACCAAACAACATTAAATAGCTAAATACTAAATAGAAAATAACTACACTGTAAACCCTAATGCTGTAACTAATTAATTGAGTTGAGTTCTATTAACTTAAATCATTAAAATTCGTTTATCTTAATTAACCTTGATGAGTATTTAGAACTTTTTCTTATTTTTGAGTTTGAAAAAATTTAATCTTTCAAGTAAGGTGAACAATTCTGCTGGGTTTAATCTATACAAAATGTCTCTTTAAAGTTTCATTAACTCAAATTCTGTCAGCCTAGTGATTTTGCGTCTGACGTCATCCAGGTTCACGTACGTGCTCATGCTTCATTCGTTTTTTTCAAGATGGCGGATCGGCCTCGCTTCACACTACAGTAAGTAAAATATTTACAAATCCAAGAAATATTAAATGTATGTTTTAATTAATATAATCACAGTAACAGTTCAATGTAATGTAGAGTTAATCAGGGTGCGTTTACATGTCGTACATTACAGAAAACATATTTAGCCTCACTTGTTGCTAACTAACGTTAACATTACTGTTTAAAAAGTTAGAATCAGTGCAACGTTATCGTTAGTTGTAATGTGTTAACTCTGAATTTTAACAGAGTGTGATAAAGACAAAAATATTTAAAATCGGCAGATTACATTTTTCAAAAAAATTTAAATCTTGGCGCGAGTATGCCTTTTCTCAGCCTGTGCTGAAGTTGTCATGGAGACGTGCGCTCTCACAACCGCATGTCATGGCGCTGCGCTGAACTCCATCCAGTCTGTGAATGTGGTATTATCTTCGCGATCTGTAGGCACTTCGGAAACGAAAGGCGCAAGAAACGTAACGTTAATCATAACTCAAATGATCTCCGCCTAAACACTTAACGGTATTTTCTGATGACGCGCAAAAACGTAGTCTCAAAACTTAACTCTGTCACACGCAGCTTGTTGCTTGCTGATCCATGTATGAGCATAGCCTGACGGAGAACATTTAAGCTGCGCTCCTCACCTGAGCAGGTACAGAGCAGAGCTTCATTTTACACTACCACATTGAGGTAAAGTTGGTTTTATATTCATACATTCATTTAGTAACAACTTGTGACTCGCTCCATATATTGTTTACCATGGTACTTTGTCTATTCGTTCTGAAATCACATGCAAGTATGACATGAAAACAACATTACACTAAATGCACTATTTTTTTTGACTGAACAATGTTGTACTTTGAAAGTCATTGGCTGCTAATATGATTTCACCATTAAGAATATGCAAAAATTACCTTTCTGAAATTATATTATTAAGGTGAAAGTCTGAATGTGTAAATATAAAACTAACTTTACCTCAATCACCAGCACTGATCAACACTTAATATTTCCTCGCGCTTAAGACGACATCTCTGCATATCAATGATTACCTGATTAATGCGATCAGTTAAGTGAGTTTAAATGTCATTTAGGTCAAATGTATTTTAAAGGTATGATAAAAGTTTTTTTTTTTTCAATCTATTTTTTAAAATGTCTACTCTGGAGAGAATATAAACAGCCTAAAAAACAAAGTATGCATATCTATAACACATTAATACAAAATTATGTTATTAAATAAAATAATAACAAAACAAAATATTCAAGACGTGGTAAAGAAGACAGTTTTCTGATGTGCAAATTTTGTAGCTTAAAATATATTTATATCTTAAAAATATAAATATTTTAGTCTATATATTTTACATCATTAGACAATAAGGTACGTTTTGTTATTTCTAGCTTTTAAAATCAGGCCTTAAATTTCTTTGTCGTCCTATTCAGTTATAGAAATTTCAATACTGTTTAAATTAAATCTGTGTTCATCGAATCAAAGCAACTAACATGATAATCAGCTCTATTGCTAACCGTTTTGGAGGTTAACATTAGACATCATGTAATTGTACTACTTCCACTCTCAGCTAAATGACACTGTGACTTTGTGTACATACAGAATTGAAGGTCAGGTGTTGCTGACTACAGATAGGTTCTTAAATGGAGGCATGTGAAAGGTGGGTAAAATATTTATTTTGTACTACTATGCCTGGCATATCCAGATAAAATAAATATTACAGTGTATTTATCAATGATACTTTTGCAGCAAGGAAAGTGAAACTTCAGCTAGACCTTGAGTTCAGTTTACAACATGAAAATCCTGATTTCAACATCTGATCAACACCTGATTTTCATCTGAGGTAAAAAATAGATAAGTAAATGAAACATAATAATAATATTAATACATTTTTTCTAGAATTGTATATTTTGTGGTGTGGGTTTGTTTTATGAAATTCTCTCTTGTTTCTTTTTGCTGTTTGCAGAGTACCAACATGTTACAAATGAGAATTTTCCCCACAAATTCTTTGCAAAACTGGACCACCACCTATTTAATTTGATGACAATTTTAAGGCAAACAGCATCCAAAACTGGCAAGACAGCAGATACCCTGGCTAATCTTTTAAAGGTTTATGATGAGCAGGTATGTTTGGGGTCACGTGTTAAAGTATACATTAAAATATAATTTGAATTATTATTATTTTTTTAATTTTTAAAAAATTGATTCTTGATTTCCAGGAACTGAATGATGTCAGTTCATGACGGACTACTGTTATCAGAGGTCTTTTGGTCTTGCTGCGTGAGCGTGACTTAAGATTCTTTAGGAACACCATGGTAAGACTTCATTCATTCTTTTCACAATTAGGCATGTTTAATGAAAAGATGAAAGTTTTGAAAACTTTTACTTAATAACATATTTGTAATCAAGAATAGTTGATGAATCATATAATATTGGCTCAGTCATTTTGATACTGTCCTTACATTAATATCCTTGAATTATGTTTTTAGATTGATAATCCTGCTGACTGAAGATGCTTTATTGGCCCTGCATTCACTGAGGGTCTCTGTTGTCCTGAAGAATGAATTGGACACCACCCACAGCACACTTCCAGACCTTTCTTGTCTTGTATGGATTAATGTATGCTCTTCACATAATATATAGTAAAGGACTTTGAACTTGTGCAAAAAGTTTTGCTTGGTATGGATGATGGAAAATAAAAAGTCTCGTAGCATGGAAACCTTAAAGAATGAGTTAATGTAGAGCTTTTTTTTTTTTTTTTAACTTAATAAAGACTGTCTCTGGGGTAGTAACTTCAAAACATTTATTTACCTTTAATTGGTAAGTATGCATTTTATTATATATAGGGATAGTTTGTCCAAATGTAAAATTCTGTCATTTACTAACTCTTCACTTGTCCCAAACCTGCTTGAATTTCTTGCTTTTGTTGAACACAAAAGTTAAGTAAAGCTGACAACCTGTAACCACTGACTTTCTAATAGGAAAACAAATACTGTGGAAATCGGTGGTTACAGGTCTCAGCTTTTTTTTTTTGGTCAAAAATAACCTTTTAAGTGTTCAACAGAAGAAAGAAACTCAAACAGGTTTGGAATAAGTAAATGACAGAATCAGTCGCCCTGGTCGCTAATTCAACCCAGCTGGACCATCATCAACACAGGATCGTTCACAGCTGGACGTCATCTAGTGGAGAGGCATATAAACCAAGCCCACGCAAGGAGAAGATGAGCTTCATTCACCCAATGACTCCATGCGCTAACGCTTGTCTCTCTGTCTCTCCACAGCAGACTCCAGCTCGTGACGATCCCACATCCGACTACTCACTGTCCTTCACTTACTTCCCGGAGCACCAGAGCACCTCACCTTGAAGAAGAGCACCGTTTACACCCCATTCACGTTGTAAATAAAGCACCCTCCGGGGACTTGTCTGTAAACTTATCCAACTGTGTTGCTGTTTTCCCTCTGCCTCGCTACAATATATATATATATATATATATATATATATATATATATATATATATATATATATATATATATATATATATATATAATCTGCTCTCCGTTAAACAGAAATTGGGGGAAAAAATAAATGGGGGCGAATAATTCTGACTTCAACGAGATATATATATATATATATATACACAGTTTCTGTGTAGTTTACACTAAATGAGTCACTTCACAGAATGTGCACTTATTATTTTTTTTAACGAATGCCTCAAGACTAAGTTTTACACTTATTAATGTATTATTAAATTTTATCAAACTTATAGTTGTTTTTTTCTTGAGGCTCTTATGTCTGATATCATATTTACATTGTGGGTAATTTTTATTAATTTCAGAATAGTGTTCATTTCAATCTCTTTATGTCTAATAGTTTTTATTGTTTTAAGAAATTTGTAATTGCATAGGAGACAAATTTGAAAGTACTGCTGGACATTTTTTCTTTAACAATAAATGTCTAAAATGGTATTGTCTGTGTGTTTTAAATTACAGATTTATTTTGACAGATTTATGGGGTTTAAAGATTAAAATAATGGCTAATTTTATTTGTGAAACTGACGATGGAGAAGTTAATTTTAAAAAATGCTATCAAAATGAATGAGCTGGGTGACTAAGTATGTAAAGGTGAGATAAATAGTTAAAAATAAGTTAATTGCTATTAAAATGTATGAGCTGGGTGATTTAAGTATTTAAAGTTGAAAGAAATTAAAGCAATTAAGTTAATTGGTATTAAAATGTATGAGCTGGGTGACTAAGTATTTAAAGTTTGGAAAAATTAAAACAATTAAGTTAATTGGTATTAAAATGTATGAGCTGGGTGACTAAGTATTTAAAGTTTGGAAAATTAAAACAATTAAGTTAATTGCAATTAAAACGTATAAGCTGAGTAACTTGGGTATTTTAAGTTAGGTGAAGTGTCTTGCATGAGTACAACAAACTCAAAACTTAATGTTTCTGTTTACTTAAAATAGATAATTTCATAACTTAAAAAATTTGACGTAACTGATTACCTCAAATTTTTTGAGTTTTGTCAACTTATTCGGGATTACAGTGTACAAGTGAAGTTACAAAAGTCCAGTGAGAATGATGCATGGATGAAACACCTTAGTTTATCAGTTAAAAATTACCTTAGTTAAAATTACCTAACTTTTATTTAAAAAATAAAAAAAGGTTATAGAGGTTGTGTAATTACATTATTCCAGGTGTTTTTAGTTATCAAATTTTAAAGAAAACTGTGATTTTACTCAGTGTAACAGTGCATGTCATTGTGGTTTCCTGTCAATCACAGAATTGTTAAAATTTAGGTATTACATTTTTTGTTTATTTTGGCAACTTATAAAGCATAAGAATGTGTATGTAATTTAGATATTAAAACTGTTTGAAAATGGCTATATGAAAATTATAGAATACAAATTCTATAATTTAATTGTCATCTTCATTTTACACCAAACTTTGCACGTCATAATACAAATTTTATTAAATAAATAAATACATTGCCATTTTACACATTACATTAAGGTTTACATAAAATTTTTGCCAAAGCTACATTTAATTGACTTTTTCTTCAAATTTAATGTCACTGGCAAATGACAGTTCAGTGATTCAGTGTTATCAGTTAGCTTTATTGAAAGACTGACAGATAATAAGAAACTGCATTAGGATATTTTTATACTGTTTTTACTGTTGCACACATAAAAAAAATCTTCAGATATCAAATGTAAGTTAATTCTATGGAGCCCACTATTGTTTGCAATTTTACCAATGTTTTACTTACCTGCAAATAGTTATAGCTGTAATTGTATCTAATGTTTTTCTTACCTGGATGTGAAGTTTGAAGATCCACAGGTAACAAAATCACTTTGGTATCTGAAGACCAAGAACATGCATTTTAGAATGAGGTGCATACAATTTAAATGGTTCTGTAAACATCAGTAAATGTAATTTAAGTTAAAATAAATTGTAAATCTGTAATTTATTCACTATGCAGCATTAAAAAACTTATGGACTAAATCTCTAAAACACAAACTTTAAGTTATACTTTCTCTTACGTTAAACACAAACTACTTAACGTTAACTGTTGCATACGTTTCTGAATTTAATATCCATCCTTAATGTGCTGCTATAACTTAGGTGAGCTAACTTTAGCTAAGTTAGCGCTAACAAACTGAACCCCCACACCCCGACCGCCCACCAGTGACCTTGTTAATCGGTTCTGCAACGTTAGTTTTACCTACTAAGTGTTTTAAAACTACTTTCACTATTTTTCTCAATAATATCACTTTTAATCGTTAGTATAAACTAGCGTTGGTTAGCGTTAGCCAACTTAGCTTTCCATGTGAGAGCAGTCTGTTAACATACCTGAGGCTACAGTACAATTTACAAAGCTAAAACCTCACCTGCCTAGCGAAGACAGCAGTTTTGCATGACTTTACAATTATCATTCGGCTAAATTTGCAACTTACCGTGTTAATCAGATCCGCTGCTGGGAGCAGTTAATGTCGACCATTGCAGAAGCTGCGTCTGCCTGCTAAATCCCGGGCAATGAAAAAGGAGTCACGCCAAACTATTAAAATCACGTTTTATGAACACCTGCCCACATCGACAGCTGCTCTAATAAATTGTCTGTGTCAACTCACTTTTATAATATTTATTCTACACAATAACCACGTACAAAAATCTACTCAAATAAATTGCATTAGTTTTATTTAAAATATACAGTTATATAAAAACTGATATATTTTAAGTAAAGAGGAAGCAAATTTTATTTTTTTTGGTATAAAACAAATAAAATTAACTAGATTGCAATTATTTAAAGTAGATAGAACCAACTTTGTGAGTGTAGCACTTTTTACAGTGAACTCTACAATATACTCTCAGAAATAAAGGTATGCAAGCTGTCACCAGGGTGGTACCTTTTCAAATGGTACAAATTTGTACCTAAAAGGTCCATATTAATACCTTAAGGGTACATATTGGTACCTAAAAGTCCAAAAGTGTTCCTCTTAAACATTTGTAGGTACTAATATATACCTTTGAGGTATCAATTTGGACTCTTCAAGTAAAAATGTGTACCTTTTGAAAGGTACCACCCCAGTGACAGCTCGCATACCTTTATTTCTGAGAGTGTAAGAGAGGAAAGCAGTGTAGAAAGGACAGATTGGAGTGTTTGTTTACTTTGGCTGGACTTAAATCTCACCATCGACTCAAGCAGAAGTGAGAAGAAACAGACTCAGAGAAACGGCACGTGTTTGTTGGGATTTTTTTTTTCATCATCTTTACAGTCAGTCTTTGCCAAAAAAAATAAATAAATAAAAAATTCCAGCAGACTCCTGCAGTGTTTGGTTTGACGCTCAGGTTTGTGAAGTGGCTGACTGAATCTCACACATTCAGATTAAGACAGCAGGGGATTTTGAAGGTTTTGAAGTTGCTGCTTGTGTGTGCGAGTGTGTTTTTTAAATAAATTCCTTTTTTCAGACTCTAAATGAGATCCTGCTACAATTCTGGGCCGGGATTAACTATAGGCCTGTGCCAGTACTAAATAATACAATAGATCATGATAATAACCATTAACAATAGCCCCTTTCACACAGTGATACCGGTAAATATCTGGAAAATTTCCAGAACGACTTTACCGGTATATTCAAAAAAGCGCTGTTCACACAGGCGAGGACGTTACGGAAATTTCCGGAAAAGAGCGTTCACACATCCATTCCAAAATACCGGTAAATTCTGACATCATTCACCACAAATGAGCTTTATGGCTGCGCTTGTATTTGTAAACATTTGACTAAATTACAAACTCTGTGGATGATCAGTATTGTGAACAACTTTCGCAGGAACACTTTCGCATGTCGAGATGTTCATAATATGTGCGTGTGCAGGCGCTCACAGGCTGTTTCACAGACACACGCAAAGCTTGAAGGTAAACAAACAACGGCTTATCATAAGCATCTCATCGATGATTATTTACACAGTTGGCATTAAGAAGAACATATAAACGTGATCTGACTAACTTCTAGCAGCTAAATGTGCCTGGAAAAATATTGAAAGGCTTTTATTCTCATAAACCGCGCGGACGTAAATGCGTCTGACTGTTCTGATTGGCTAAAGCAGACGTCTCACGTCAGCACGTTCTAGACGTGCACGCGCTTATTCCGGCAATCTTCCTTCTGCATTCACACAGCGCAGCATTCCGGCAAATTGCCGGTAATGTTACAACTTCTCATTCCGGAAAATAGCCAGAACGAATTTACCGGTATTTTCAAAAAGGACCTGTTCACACATACAACCTTTGCAATTTTACGGAAAGGTCTGTATTTGTGAAAGGGGCTAATAACTACACTGAAAAAGAGTTATTCAGAGATGATTCCGTGTATTTACTTAATTTTTTTTTTACGTTAAGAGGTTGTAAACAATTTATTTGTGTGGAATTTAAACAAACAAATTAAGGTGAACATTACTAAACTTAATTTGTTTTTTTAAATTCAACACAAATAAATTGTTTGCAACAGATCAGCATGCAACACTTTTTTCAGTGTACAGGGTTTTCAAAATACCTTTAAAAATGTTTATTGGTAGCCTTTTAAGAAAATCCATATTGTTCTATGTGCAGTGGTTGTTTACGCAAGCACCAAATGACTGAAGATTTAACCCAGCAAGCATTTATTTCTTTTTAAAAGATGTCTAATAGATGGATAATAGAAGTCTAAATACAGTCGTCTTGGCTAAAACAAGGCTAAACTTGGGCTGTTTAAAAATGTGTAAAAATCTAATAGAAGACTAATAATAGCCCAAAACTAGACGAGTCGTCAAATAGACAGAAATGAATGACTACACATGTTTGGGTTCACTGACAGCCCACATTTTAGCCAAGTCTTGTTTTAGCCAACCTGTCTACGTTTAGATGTCTATTAGACATCTATTAAACACAAAATTGTTTGCTGGGGAAGGTTTAGTGAAATTAAAATACATCTATTAGATGTTAGAATCAGAATGTTAGTCTTAAGAATATTTATTAGGAATGCATCGAAACAAAAACTCTTAGCCAAAA
Organism: Danio rerio; assembly: GCF_052040795.2. Classification (NCBI taxonomy): domain Eukaryota; kingdom Metazoa; phylum Chordata; class Actinopteri; order Cypriniformes; family Danionidae; genus Danio; species Danio rerio. Next base: position 45,414,068 of record NC_141043.1, on the reverse strand, counting down.
CCAAAATAGAGGTGGTGCAGTGGGTAGCACGTTTGTCTCACAGCAAGAAAGGAGTTTGCATGTTCTCCCTGTGTTTGTGTGGGTTTCCTCCGGGTGCTCCGGTTTTCCCCACAGTCCTGCAGACATGTGATATAGGTGAACTGGGTGGGCTAAATTGTCCGTGGTGTATGTGTGTGAATGAGTGTGCGTGGATGAATTCCCAGTGATAGGTTGTAGCTGGAAGGGCATCCACTGCGTAAAAACATGTGCTGAATAAGTTAGCGGTTCGTTCCGCTGTGGTGACCCCAGATTAATAAAGGGACTAAGCCAAAAAAAAAAAAAAGGAATGACTAACCTTACTAAATATAAACATTGCTATTGCATAAATTAATATTAAAGTTTCAAAGAATAAATCAACTTATGAAAATAATAATTTAGCACATTGCAACAATGGGTTATCACATCTGAAGATGAGGACTTCAGACAGATCACATCCAGCTGTTAAGTTAAGCTTGTCGTCTGACCAACAATTGTGTAAAAATTGAGAGTGTATTTAAATAGGTCCAGTGCATAAATTAACATAAATATTAACATAATAGTTTACCTGGGTGATTCTCACGAAAACCTAGTAAAAAAAAATCAAACTTCAATTAAAAAAAAAAAAAAAGTTTAAAGAGCCCATATTATACATGAAATAGGGTCATATCTTGGTTGTAAGGGTCTCCAACAACAGTCTAGTATGCATGCAAGGTCAAAAAACACTTTTATGGTCTTATAATCTGCATTTATTTTTACCTAATTATCCCAGCGACTCCTGTATGAATCGTCCAGTGATTAATTTGTTCCCAAACCCCTCCTTAGCGCGAAGCTAATCTGCGCTGATTGGACCAATGACAGGCTGTTGCGATTGGTCGACTGCCTTCAGTCAGAGAGTGAAATGGCCAATAGCTAATCAGCAATATAAAAAGTAATCACAGTTCATACACGCTCGATAGTGTAGGCGTGGATTTTAGCTGCCACACACACATAAAAACACACACACACACCTCCGGACGACAACGCTCCCGCTTCCGCCCGCACCTGCCAGGTTTTAGCCTGAGAACCCGCTCCGTTTTCTGCCCGCCGCGCCCGATCTCGCTAGAGCGGGGGAGAACACAACCAAAAGTCACCCAGCTATACAGTCCAGACAGCCAAGATGTCTGTATAAACACACACACAGCACCAAGCACACAAAGCTCGCTCTCTCTCTCTCTCTCTCTCTCTCTCTCATACGCGCGCGCGTGCGCACTAACACACACACACACAAGCACCAAGCAGACTCTCTCTTTCTCATTCGCATAGCAATATCCGTGATATTGCTAGACAGCCCGCTCCCGTCCCAAATTAAACCCGTTACCGACCGTTCCCGCGATTTATTCGTAAATTTATTCCCGCGCCGCAGAAATCTGGCGTGGGGACAGCCGCGGGAATGCAGAACTCTACCATGGAGCTCCATAAACAAAGCAGCATGCATCGCGTTTTTAACGTGATAAGAGAATATAGCCAGTTAACCGGATACAGTACACGCGGTTACAAGTAACAAATCACAAATACAAATACATTTGCAAGATATAGTCAACGAGGCAACAACTTTAACCGCACGTACTTACACTTGAGAAATGGAAGAAACCCATCCTGACGTCCATCAGTAAGTTACTCTTTACTGATCCTTCCTTTAACAAACGCAGATGAAGTATTCTTTGTAGCATGCAGTTTCCAGAAGTTTCCAGTAGTTTCCAACTGCTTGGTTATAATGCTGATGTTTCATCTTTGGGTAGAGACTCAATATAATATCCATCTGCAGTGTGACTTCAATCGACCGGCGTGTTTGTGTTTGTGTGTGTGTGGGTGTGTGTGTGTCTGGGTTTCTGCGTCAGAGGGCGGGGCCTCAGGTTTGAAATCTCCCGGGTTTGCGCGTGCACGTGAATAACTTGGTTTCGTTCGTACGTCATGGCGAAACACCTAATGAATCGGTATCAAGGCGACTCGTTTGAAGCACTATGAGTCGACTCTTTTATAGATGAATCAACCGTTTTAAACACTGTATTCTTACAGATTTAAGCCTTAGCTGGATACTTCACTTCACTTAGAGCTGTGTTACACACTACATGGAGGGGAATTTTCAAAAACCCATAATATGGGCTCTTTAACTGAACAATGTTTTCTGCAGAAGTCTGGAGCATTTGTCCACGTTAATTAAAAAATATATACACCTTTCTTTTAGTACCTTTTTGAGCATGACTTTCAAAATAAGTAATAAAAAAATCTCATTAGCGCAACAGTCAATCAACTCTGTTAAAAAAAGCTAATTCCCTTTGACATTGGTACTGTTGTTGAGTATAAATATCTGTGCACCATCCTGGATGATAAACTGACCTGAGGCCAACACTAAGGGTGCTTTCACATCTGTAGTTGGCTTCATTTGGTTCGGACCAAGGGCAATAAATGATACATTATTGCATTTTCAGCCATCCTTGGGTCGTTTTCACACCACACGGCTGGCTTTGGTCCGAACCAGATTAAAAGGACCAAAACACACTCATCTGACAAAATCCACATCAATCACAGGCCAAATGTTGTTGAACATATTTCCTAAACTGGTTATCTGCTTATTGATAAGTGACCGGTACATACATCTCAATATAGTCACAATGTGTGTGTATATATACAGTTGAAGTCAGAATTATTAGCCCCCCTGAATTATTAGCGCCCCTGTTTATTTTTTTCCCCTGATTTCTGTTTAATGTAGGGAAGATTGTTTTAGCACATTTCTAAGCATAATAGTTTTAAAAACTTATTTCTAATAACTGATTTATTTATCTTTGTCATGATGACAGTAAATAATATTTTACTTGATATTTTTCAAGACACTTCTATACAGCTTAAAGTGACATTTAAAGGCTTAACTAGGTTAATTAGGTTAACTAGGCAGGTTAGGGTAATTAGGCAAGTTATTGCATAATGATGGTTTGTTCTGTAGACTATCAGGAAAAAAAATTAGCTTAAAGGGGCTAATAATTTTGTCCCAAAAATGGTTTTTAAAAAATTAATAACTGCTTTTATTCTAGCCGAAATAAACCATATAAGACTCTCCAGAAGAAAAAATATTATCAGACATACAGTGAAAATTTCCTTGCTTTGTTAAAAGAGGGCAAATAATTCTGACTTCAACTGTATATATATATATATATATATATATATATATATATATATATATATATATATATGCACAGAGCTGTTGCACGGCTTTGATGAAGTGTTTTTGCGATTAAATAATTTTGGTAGCTGGTGAAAATGTTGATGTCTATTTGAACTGTATTGTAATACAAGAAGGAATGTGATATGGGTTTTTAAACAACACGAGTATGAATAAATTATGACAGAGTTTAATTTCGCATGTTTTATAACGCTCTGGAGAATATGCATGTCTTGATGTTATCCTCCAGGCAGATAAAGCATAGACGTTGTCTGCATGTCGCCACACTGAGCTGCAGGAAATTTAAATACTCGTTATCTTCTAAACAAGAATGTAGGATTTCATTCTCGTCGGCAGATGTTATTTGGCCACATCAGACACCAAGGACTTGTTGCTCTGAGGAATGCATACTAATAATCTCCATACACGCTTGTGAAAAAGCTTTGTTGTTGGTCCAGAAGAACCTTTAATAACCTTTAACGTTTCCATTGCAAAATTTATTTTTACACACTTTATTTTAAAGTGCAAATTTTTGCAATAACAAATCATTACTGTGATATTGCCGTAATAAATTATTATTTGCTGCTTATTATTAAATAATCAAGACATAGTTAGATTTGGATAATGGGTCTGATTAGGGATGAAGAATAAGATCATGCAGAATACCCACTATTGTTACCATCATTAGAGGTCAAGCTGCGGAGGCATCTATTGTTTTCGTCAGCGTTCCTATTGTTATTATTCTTCATCTGTTTCTTCCACCAGATTTGAGTGGCAGCTCATAAAACCGTACGCAGGGAAAGTTGTATAATTTAGCACAATGATAGAGGACAGTCTCAACATTAACCAGAGCAAACATGAAGTCTCAAAATATAACACTCTAGCGCCACCACTTGTCCAAAGTTTCACCTATGTTTATCTTTTTAACATTTGAACCGAATGGGCTACAATTAAAATTCCCTTTTCCTCTGAATTCTTCGCTCAAGCCAATTTGAACGCAATCGAACTTGTTCTAGACCAAGCTGACTAAAAGTTATGGAATTCAAGTTGATTGGACCAGCCATTTTCGTTTAACCTGCAAACAAATCTAACGTAGAGCTTGCGTAAAAGGACTTGATGTATCTCCATAACCCATTGACATATTCATTTCTGACTTGGTATGCATTATGCAGGGTTCGACAGTGACCATTTCGCTTGCATTTGCTACTAAAAATAGACGTGTACGAACTGGAAAATTTATTTAGTCGCACGTGAGATTATTTTAAAGAGCCTATATAACGTGGCTTTAAACGCGATATGAAAATTTAGCGAGTTAACCTGATACAGTACACGCGGTTACAAATCACAACTAAACACATTTGCAAGCTAGAGTAAACGAGGCAACAACTTAAATCGCACATACTTATGCTTGAGAAATGGAGGAAGAAACTGATCCATGTTCTGACATGTCTATCAGTACTCTTTACTGATCCTTCCTTTAACGAACGACCTATGAAGTATTCTTTGTAGCATGTAGTTCCCAGAAGCACTCGAACTGCTCAAGGCTGGGCTTTAATGCTGTGGTTTCATCCTTGGGTAGAGACTCAATAATATCCATATGCACTTTGCCACTTCATTTGACCAGAGTGTTTGTGTGTGTTCTGTGTTAGAGAGCGGGGCCGCACGTTTCAAATCTCCCGGGTTTGCGCTTGCAACTACTTGGTTTCGTAATCACGTCATGGCGAAACACCTAATGACTCGTTATCAAGGCGACTCGATTGAAGCACTATGAGTCGACTCTTTTATAGATGAGAAAAATTTTCTCTTTATATACCTGTTAAAGAGTATTTATATACCTGTTAAAGAGAAAATGCGGAAGTGCGCCTGTTTTCGCGATTGTTTTAGAACTTCCGTTTCAGTCGCCTATGAGAGAAATGACAAGGAATAATAAACGGCAAAAAACGGTCAAACTACTTGCTCTACAAACAAATGTTTGCATGACTATACAGACCAAGTAGAATAATATAACAAGGAAATATCAGTTTGCAACATCAAACAGCGAAACGAGCAGTTTTTTAATGTCTAAAAATGAATGGAAGTGAATGAGACCGGAAGTCTCGTGCCAAAAAGATTCAAATGGCAGCGCCCGCTCGTCTGCGGAGAATAAGGTCAATATGATGGTAATGGTATTCCCTCTGAGCTTAAGAAATTATTAGTAAATGATTTAGTTCAAGATATAAATTTAGATTTTAGTCTTAAATTGTAAGGTATAAATATAAAAGAATTTTAATAATAATTATATTAGAAGGATTTGCTGGATTGTCAATGTTCCTTTAGCTATTGGGTATTGGAGCGAAACTTTAAAGATTTCCAGACGTTTTTGTATAACGAATAAAATTAGAGAGGTGTTATTTAAAATTGTCTTTAAGAAGTTGCGCGCATCACATCAGCTGTTAGCGCGAGTGATGATCATTCTCTCATTCGGTATTCACTAGTTTTCTTCTGCTCGTGTGATCACAATTATTTTACTTCTCGATTCTATGATCACATTTGCATGCATATTGTATAATCCTTATATTGTCGAACCCTGCTTTTAGGAAAACTACAATTTAAAAATGATTTTCAACCAGCCAAAGTGGCTAGTGGGATTGTCCGTCTAACCCGCCAAAGCTGAAATCTACCTGCATTTGGCGGGTTGGCGGGTGTTAATGTAAAGCCCTGGTCATAACGGATAGTTATTTTAAAGTGTTACCTTAGCACTAAGAGATGATTATTTAAGGAACCAGAATAGTTCTTTTATATCACGACAGCAAAAAAGAAAAGAAAAAAGAAGCCATGTCTGTCGATCTCCAAAAAAGGATAATAATCTAATTTTTCCAAGTTGGACCATGAATGTAGTGAAGAACAGACAGACATTTAAGTCATTATCAGCTTAGAATTCAGTCTGTTCATCATCCACTATATATTTTCAGGAACATGACATCAATAGCTCTGAGATGAGTCTGCTTCGAGTTTCATTATGTTGTAGAACAATATTACATGATTAACAGCTGATTTTCAGATTCAATGATTGCAGGAGAAATTAGTGGCTTTGTTCCACTAGATGGCAGAACTCATGCAGGTGACCAAAGGTGACCTAATGATAGAAAACTTTGCGATGTTTGTACTTCAGAAACGATCGTCAGGATGTTAGCCTTGTTATTAAATTTAGCCTTTACTTTTGGTTTACTTAAAGTTTTGAGTAACTTCATCCAATCTAACTTCATCTTCCAGTTTTCCAAAACACAAGCTGTAGTTTCAGTCAACGGTCATCCATTTGATGTGTTCATGTGTACACTTTTTGGTCCAGATGCAAAACGAAAACACCGTTGGTTTTTATCTGCACTAGTTGTTTGGTATTGACTTGGTGTTTTCTGGCTCTTAGACATGCAGGCGAGTGGTTAAATGCAAAGAGTACAAGTGTACTGGAGGTATTGGGAAACGCCCAGTCATTAGCTTTGAATTTAAAGGAATCAGCTGTTTTGAATGAATTGTATATATTAATTTCATTTCAGTTTCTTTTTGCTCTAGTCCCTTTATTAATCATGGGTCACCACACTGGAATGAACCGCCAATTTATCCAGCATATGTTTTTTTATTTTTTTATTTTACGCAGCGGATGCCATTCCAGCTGCAACCCACCACTGGGAAACACCCATAAACTCTTGCATTCACACACACGAGGCTTTATTTTAACGATGTAGGCGCAAAGTCTAAAGTGCAGGGTGTATAAGCATTAAGGGCTTTCATGTTCAATTAATTTCATGCAGTTTGACATACTAGTTCAGCAATATGATAATTAAATAAAAATCAATTAATAAATTTTTTAAAAACGTAGTGTGAGCCAGCCTTATGAGTGTGTGATTGAGTGTGTATGGGTGTTTCCCAGTGGTGGGTTGTGGCTAGAAAGGCATTTGCTGCATAAAACATATGCTGGATAAGTTGGCAGTTCATTCCTCTGTGGCGACTCACTATTAAATAATGGGACTAAGCCGAAAATAAAATGAATTAATTAATTTTTTCAAACTTCGACTGAAAAACTTGTGTAAATAAGCCCTAAAACTGCTGGGGAAAAAATCTAAATACAGTGTAATTTTAATTACTGACGTCACTTTTAGTCATCACTCTGATTACCAGCACAATCTTCTGTTAGGGAGAGACAAGAGGCAGACATTTTGACATTTTTTGATTGGATGCAAAACAATTTTTTCATCACTGCTAAGCCCAAACCTCAGAGAAAAACATGTTTACATTTTCAAAATACTTTGAGAGAGAGAGAAGAAAATAATAATAATAATAATAACCCTTTAAAGTTTCTGCATTGGTGGACCAGTCGTCAAACCAAAAAGTCCCATAAATTCTTCAGCCTCTCTGTTTATTGTTGAGCTTTCACTATTTATTTTAGCTCTTAAACATCTCTTAATATGTTCCTTTTAGCAAGGACACTACAGTACTCTGGCTAAATTGGCTTTTTAAGGTCTAACAAAGAAACTGCGTGCTTCAAAACTTGCATGGAGTGGCTTTTAGAGCACCAGAAGGACTTGTTCTTGTTTTGCTTTTAAAAATGCCAAGATGGACAAACCAATTATAACAAATATGTTCAGCAGTCCAACTCAAAATACACTCAAGTTCAAGGTGGTGATCAACTGTTTTTTTTTTTTTTTTTTTTTAATCTCTATTTACTTATTTTTGTTAATGGTTTAGAGTCTGCTAGCATATAGGTTATCTCAAAACGTTAAAGGTGCTGTTGAAACAAATCATCCTAAATATTTTAAATAAGCGATATTTCACGTCATTGCGAACATTGTAACATTGGACTGTTAGCTACCTTACACTACCTGTCTAATATTGTGACATCGTCACTTTATCACATTTATAAGCTTTTTGCGCTATATACTGGTTTGCATCTGTACAAACCTGGTTTGCACTCCTTGCCATGTGCCCTTAAGGGTAACTGTACACTACCTGACTATTCTTTTCGTCGATTCCAGTTGTAAGAGCAACAAATAATAACTTGACTTCTAGTTGATCATTTGGAAAAGTTTTTTTTTAAGTTTGTTTTGAAAAGTTAGATTTTTCAGTTGAATCATCTCTTTAACTGCATCCCAATCATCACAAATACTGCAGAAGACCTACTTGAACCCACTTGGACCCATGATTCTGGATTGGTCAGCCCAGTCACATATTAACATTATTGAGCATGTCCGGACTAAGATGGAGGAGGCATTGAAGATGAATCCAAAGAGTCTTGTTGAACTCTGGGAGTCCTGCAAGAACGCTTTCTTTGCCAATCCAGATGACTTTATTGAGAAGTTATGAGTCATTGCAGAGATATATGGATCAGGGTATCCACAGGGTCTTAAAAATTCCTAAAATGTGAATGAATTTCACATGACAACAGCCACATGACAACGGCGCCAGAGCGCTCTCCACACACTAGCAATAGGTGGAGTGGAGACGCAGTGATAAAGGCAATTGGGTGGATGGGAATGATTGTGAGGCCTTGATGGTTAAGGGCCGATGAATGGACTTTGGCCAGGACAGGGTTAAGGCTGATTTACACTTTTGCGTCAAGCGCATGCGTATGCTACTGCGCGGCCTACGCGTGGAAGCATAGCCATCTGTTGATGCAGACCTCTTAAAAAATTTAACTACACATCGCAACGACGCATAGCACAAGCTCTGTGATTAGTCGGCTTGGTTGCGCTGAAGAATGTGGGTGGGACCGAAAGCACCACAAGCCCGATGAAGCGATTGTTTACAAGTGTGGAGTACCGTAAAGGAGCTCCAGATATTTTTTTTTTGTTTTGTGTTTACCTCACGGTTAAAGTTTTTGCATATCCACCATTTCCTGCCTCAAAAAAATTAGTTTAAACCAATTGTACAATAAGGAAGCGTTCTGAAAAAACAAAAGACCAGCAAAGAAACTTAACATAGAGGAACATTACCATCTCAGTGTCAGCTAGCGTTTTAAAAGGGTTACTGCAGAGCAACAGAAACGGCGCACAGAAGTATGAATGCACATCGTTGCACGTTGCATGCGATGTGGGTCACGTCGATCACTTAATGCAGAAGTATAAACCAGGCTTTACACCTCTCTTTACGAAAAGTGCCATGGGATTTTTAATGAGTCAGGATCTCGGTAGATTTCTTGAAGTGTCTTGATGATGTTTTTCAGTCTCAGATTGTTCTCTCTTAATGATGACGCTCAACAATTTAAAGCAAAAATAACGTTTGGAATAATTGGCCGGGTCATTCCACTGTAGCGGTCCATGACAAATCAGGGACTAAGTCGGAGGAAAATGAATGAATGAATGAATAAATGAATGAACACTATGGATAAGTGAAGATATTCTGACTCAGATTGTCATTTTCAGCCTTTTCAGCTTTGGGTTCAGCTTTGGGCTCCAGCCAATCCGCTTGTTAAGTGTGACGTCACACGAAGCAGCTTCCGGGTTCAAGTGCTCTATTAAAATGTATAGGGAGAGTTATCAAATGTTTAAACGTTTACAAAGTGCTGTAATATGTTAGAAAATCATGATCGCTATATATATAATAATATAAATTGTAAAAATTTTGGTTTTGTGATGCAGCAAGTCCAAAGACTTTAATTGTGTGATCTGACTAAAAAGTGGCCATAAACAAATATTTTCTCAATTCAAATGTGTTGCGGCTTGGACCTGGAAACCGATACGTCACCTTTACGTAGGACATCATCAATACGTAGGCCCACACAGAATCTGCACGCACAGAATTCCGCTGATTTTTATCCCATAATTAATTCTGTTTATTTACTTGAGTAAATGTGTGTAAATCTATATTTATTCAGTTTTTTAATTAATTACAGTAATATTACTGACTAATATTAAAATGTTAATCTGATATATGTACAATGTGGTTTGTAAAGTAATATTTTCTGTCTTTTAGTAGAGATATGAGAGACCTGTTTGGCTTACCAAATAAAGTGGATCTAATTGGATTTGCATTTTAAACATTAAATAAAAGTTAAATATATATATATATTTTTATATTAAGGTTTTAGTTACGATACTCCCAAAATAATTCAGCAGAAATCTGCAGATTTTTCCCAAAAGTCTCCGCAGAAATGGCAAAAAACATCCGCAGATTCCATCTGGCCCTACCGATATGTCACGACTTAACAAGCGGATAGCAAAACAGCAACTACTGGAGAGGCGGAGCTAAAGATAGCAAGGACTCATCAGATTGGTCAAAATTAGATAAACAACCAATGCATGAAATAAACTATCACATGTCAGCGATATGTATTGTTAATTACTTTAATCTCTCATATGTAAACAGTTCAACCCATTCGAACACTATATTGTACAGTCCTGCAGGACACATCTGTATAATAGTATAAAAATAATTTACCCATTAAAAAAACAAACACAATTTTCCTTATTACGAACAAAAGTGTGGCATCTGGTCTCTGCCACTGCACACAAATGAGCCACTTACTCGCAAAATCAACGGATAAATGTTTCCTCCTACAACATTACCACCAATCACTGCTCCATTGTAAACTATAGGTCTGTAAAATACAACATCCTGTAGTGTCCTTTCATCATTTCTGCATCGAGAATCACAGACCAAGCTCATAAGTGGCTCCCAATTTAATTAAAGTGATCTAATCCGGGCACGTAGAAGGAGAACATTGTAATACCGCATCAAGAGCATAAGAAAGTTTTGAGGACTGATTCGCTATTTTCTTTCCCAGCGGTTTTTCCTCTTCAGAAATGATTGGCCTCCGTGCAGGAGCCATTACTTTTGTAAAATGCAGATTGACAAAGTCTGCTGAACAGGAACAAAGGTATTTTTGATATCTGCAGCAAGAGAACTTTTGAGGATACTGAAAAGTTTTCTGTATATAGAGTGGTAGAAAAAGGGGGGAGAGCCGATTTGGTGTTTAAATAGGCTATACTGTATGGTGATTCTAATGTGTATTGTCCGAAAGGGAAAATATCCAGTAAGCGGCAGTTCTGTGGGCGCAAATGCCTTGCTGATGCCAGAGGTCAGAGGAGAATGGCCAGACTGGTTCCAGCTGAAAGGCAACAGTAACTAAAATAACCACAAGTTACAAACGAGGTCTGCAGAAGAGCATCTCTAAACTCTGAACCTTGAGGCGGATGGGCTACAGCAGCAGAAGAGCACACCAGGTGCCACTCCTTTCAGTTAAGAACAAGAAACTGAGGCTACCATTCACACAGGCTCATCAAAATCGGACGATAGAAGATTGGAGAAATGTTGCCTGGTCTGATGAGTCTCAATTTCTGCTGAGCATTTTATTTTTCTGTTGTTGTCAATGGAAGCGCCATGCTTTTATAACAAGTTGAGTGTGCAATTTACACTCAGTGCTGAGCGCTCCGCATTTATTTAATAAAAGAAATCAGTAAATCCAGTTTGACATATTTTAGGATTTATGTTTTTATTTTTCTGTTTGTTTATGATTTTGAGTTGCATTATGGGACCTTGATCTTTCTACCAGCAACTTTTAACCTTGAAAAGTTTAAAAAGATGACTTTATTTATAGTAAAACGTGATGTATTGTCTGGGTTGGTGGTTTGTATTACCGTACAAAACATTGTAATTAACTGACAGTACGCTTTCTGTTATTTTACACATTTACATCTCTATCTAATACTTCTTATCCATTATAATATTTCAGACTACACTGTAAAACCCGATAAGTTAAGGTAACTCAAACCATTTGAGGAAACCGATTGCAACAAACCATTTAAGTTCAAAAATGTACCCTAAAGAGTACGGTGAAATTAATTCATTTGAGCCAACTAAGCAATTTGAGCAATGTCTTAGGACGCTGTTGTTTTGGTTTTGTGTGTTTGATTTTAGGTTAAGGGATGCCTTCAGCACACCTGATGCTGGTCAGTGCCCTTATTTAAACTCTGTGAGAGTTTGTTGGGGCCGCTGTTCATTGTCTGTTGGGCAGAGCTGCACTTCAATTTGGGCTTTATGTTTTGTTTTGCATCCATACACTATCATTGACAACACTTAACACATCCATTTACTTGCTTATCACACTGATTGAACATACTGACACTGATGTTTTGATTGTTATTTTCAATTGGGCTATATTTCGCCATATTGTCTCCCTCAATGTTAACATCTTTGAGCCCAGTGTAACAAAAGTAAAACCTAATAAATAAAGAGAACTCAAACCAATTCAGTATTGTAAAACACAATAATTTAAGGCAACTCGAACCGCTTGATGAAACCGATTGCCGATTTGAGTTAAAAAAAATTAATCTTTACAAGTTCTGTGAACTTACTCCATTTAAGTTGAAGGAGATGGTTAATTAACTTGTTACCTTCAACACAGAGTTCAAAACTATTTTCAAGTGAGTAGAAAATGACTTATTACATTGAGTTAACGGCACTCATTTAATTTGATAAAGCTGACTGTTGGGTTTTAAAATGTACTAAAATGTCAATAAAACTCGCTTTGTTAATCTGTATTATAATCTATAGTTTGTCTTGTTAATCCATTTATTATTTAGAGTGAATTAGTTTAAAACATTTCAGATTATTATTATAGTTAGTTGTGTACAGATCACAAATATATCACTGTTCAGATCAGGACGGTTTTGTTTAGTCATGGATCGGATCATTTTTCGAATCAGCTAAAAAGGGGAGGAGACAAATGCAATTTGCTTTCCATTTATTACAAAAACAGCACTGCAAGACACTTTTGGCTTTAACAAACTTAAAACTTTTCATTTTATTTAAAATTAAATGAGGAAATAATCAGCTGAATACAAATAAATGTAAAATATTCAGTACTGTGAAAAAATTCACTGTTACTACTACTGTTGCTGATAACGCTAAATTATCATTTGTACAACCTATATTTATTTTTAGCCTCATTTTCAATAAATGATTCAGTTATTCACTCTAGATGGTCATTTTTAAAGCATTATTCAGGGACATATTGTGATGGATGATTGTTGCCACCTATTCGTGAAATAATGTAATTTGCGGCCTACAATTGATGCCTTTCATTTTTGAGTGTCAAGTTAAATGCATATGATGGTGATTTTAATCTTTACCATAAACATCAATGGTTTATCTAAACTATAGCCTGTACTTCTGTATTATTAGACTGTTTGCAAACTAAAGACTGGATCTCTTTCTTGATTTGTGCATTTTTTAAAAGATTTGAATGCAGCAATTGGAAGGATTAATAAATATATGCAAATAACCATTGTTTATATTGCGTGGGTGTTTAAATCCTGATCTTTTAACGATTAATCGTGCAGCTTACACTAAATGTATTAATGCAAGCTAAACAAGTAGTGACAGAAAACACCTTTAATAACCTAAGAAACCCACCACAACTTCTTCCATCATAACTATACTTTACAGCAAAGCCATAATGCTTTCATACATGTGATTTGAATGATGCGAGAGGCGTTTTTTTCTGTGATCATTACAAATCTAGGATTGATCTACTAGTAAAAAAAAATAAAAAAATTATTGGTTCACAGGTCACATGTGCTCCGAACTGTAGGTTGTGATCCGTATGAATCAAGTATCAACCGTGACCCATTACACCCCTATTATAGTCAATAAAAAGAATTGTACAGCGCTAATATGCTCATCGTTCTTGAATGAAAATGAATGAATGAATGAATCTTTTATTTCCAATGGAAAACGTTTGTGCCATTATATATTTCTACACAACCACTTATAATAAATTTTTCTTCAATGTCATCATCCATATTTCTGCAAAAAATAAATAAATAAATAAAATAAATAAATAAATAAATAAATAAATAAAAAAGAGCTGTTTAGTTGGCTCGAGTGCCTGGGAAACTCAAGAGATTCTTAAAGAGGGCATTGTAAAATTGAGTTGCATTGAAGGACACTGCATTTTGCATCAAACTTGGACCGAAATGGAAACAGGAATGCATTGATTATATCATCTTATTTGCATACAAGCAGCGGTTTATGCATAAGAGCTGAAAAGACCTAAAAGGTTGATACAAATAACTGCTTTCAGATGCAAAACTATGATACTTGAATTCCATCTCCATTGATTAAATCTGCCTTCTTTTCATTTTGCCACCAACAAACTGTTATTATACTGTATATTTATTAATTTTACCCATGCATTTATAACAATTGTAATGAGAGGAATGAGAGAGGGTTTCTAAAATTCAATTATTAAAATGTAGAAAAACTGAATGTGAATCAGTGCTTGCTGATAAATCTTTCAAAGTGAATTTACATTCTGATTATTTGTATAGTGCATTATTTAAAGATTATAAACTGCTTCGTTAAGAAAATAATTGTTTGGATTGAATTTCTTAACTCCCAATGTCACAAGTTAACACACTCAATAGAATGGGCAATGTCAACTTGGGCCATTGATGGCAACGATAGGCAATTTGGCATCGTATGATGACTAATTTTAAACATTGTGATGGACGATGGCATCGTCATTGACGTAGTTTAGGTGTCAAAATTACCCTTTTTTCTTGGTAGCAACTGTGCTCCTAACTTAAAAAATTTAGTCGCACCCACCAAAAATTAAGAGTACAGTTGCTACCCGTTTTATATTAACAGATTTATTGCATTTGAAATCAACCCTAAGCAAAACTAACAAATAAACAAAAATCTGCATGCGCTCACCGGCCCTGCACGCACAGCTTAACGTGAAAAAGATGAACTGAATTAACAATATTAACCGTGCTGTTCTCACTGTGGGGTCTGATACTGCACAGATGATATTGACATATAACTTATTACTTGCATGCGTCACCTTAATAGCAATACCGGTCTTTTCATGAGCTGCAATAGTTTCATCTTGGTGAATGCATGATCTTTAGCGATGGTGAACGCGGTGTCAGTCGCACGATTGACAGCATCGTGACGAATAAATGAAGGATTAAATAACGTTACAACATCTCATGCTTAAAATGTGTAGATTCAGTGGCAAACACTGTTATCTGAAAACTCCGTCCCACCGGCTTTACGATGAATGCTTTAGTCATTTTTGGACCTTCTTTTATCCTCGCTTAGAGAAGTGTAAATGATGAGTTGACATTCATTACAGGATCACTAATTAGATGTGTCATTATTTGTAACTTTAGGTGGTTTCTAAAACTAAATCTGTCAGTGTTGTTTTGATTCTCTTGTATTTAGACCTTTACATTTTCGTAATTGTAGCTCCCTGTCATCGGAATGGATTGACAACCTTCAATTCCTGGCAACCAAAATTAATTGACAACCCTCCCCCCAACCCACCTGAATACCGGCAACTTTAGCCTGGTGGAAAATGCATTCCCAGTCTGCCCCGGTTACAAACTGTTCCAACATGCAGTGAAAAAAAAAAAAGAGCCAAATGCTGTTTTTAGTCAGCGATGAACCAAAAAGACCTGTAAATACATATACACAACTATTAAGTGTGCTTGTGTGAGTGTGTGTGAGCAGTCCATGGAGTTTTAAGATGGATTAATGTCTCTGCTCTGGCAGCACTGAACAAAACAGGCAGAGCTTAAAGCAAAGAGGCTTTCTCAGAGTTCTGACCACAGGCCAAATATCCAACCACTGACAGGCAGAGAGAGAGATTTGGGCATTATCACTGGGCAGTTTCTTCAGTTTTAAGGCGAACGTACATGGTGCGAGATAGCATGATCGGAAGATTGTATGTCCATGCACGCGTCATGAGGGAATGTGTGTGAAAATCATTCAGACAGTGATAAATGACACGAGTCTATGACGTTGCAAATTCTAACGCAATGGCTTGAAATTCTGTGCCAAAAGAATGGCTGGAGTACAAATCCCTTAATGCCCTGCAGTCACACACCTGTTTCAGTTCACCTGATTACACAGAGCTGAAGGGCATCATTATTGCTTGCATGGACTATATACACACCATTTCATATACACACTATTCCAAAGTTGTTATAATAATAATAATAATAATAATAATAATAATAATAATAATATCTCCCTGCATTCGCAAGGTTTTCCTCCGGGTGCTCTGGTTTACCCCACAGTCCAAAGACATGTGGTACAGGTGAATTGGGTAGGCTAAATTGTCAGTGGTGTATGAGTGTGTGTATGAATAAGTGTGTGGATGTTTCCCATTCCACTGTGGCGACCCCGGATTAATAAAGAGACTAAGCTGACAAGAAAAATGAATGAATGAATGAATAATAATAATAATAATAATACATTTTATTTGTATAACACTTTTCCTACATACATGCAACTCAAAGTGCTTCACAATCAACAAACAAGCATTGTAAAATAAACCAAATAATAAAAAAAAAAGTATAGACAAATGAAACAAAATAAACAACAAATATATATTCAGATAAAAGCATACATGTATGCGCATATATAAATATATCTACACAATCACACTCACATTAGGCATGGGCTGGTATACAATTCTGACGGTATGATAACCTTGGATAAAATATCACTGGTTTCACGGTTTGACATTATTGTGATTACTGCTCTAAAATATATTCTTTTTAAATGTCTGGGTAAAAACAGGGTTTCTGCAGGTTTCATCACATCAAATTTAAGACTTTAAATTTAATAGAATGGTAGAAATAGAATTTCATACAGAAACATTGTGATTTTTGTGAATACAGAAGACTGGGTGGGTATTTTTGCATTTCGGTGGGTTTTGGATACTTTTTGGGCTGGAATCAGTCAGCTACATCTGGCAACACTGTGAGCGCTTTCGGTTTCATTTTCACTGCTAAGAGCGGTTCACTTCCCGCACGGCTCCCAAAC
The DNA here is from genome assembly GCF_052040795.2 of Danio rerio. Classification (NCBI taxonomy): domain Eukaryota; kingdom Metazoa; phylum Chordata; class Actinopteri; order Cypriniformes; family Danionidae; genus Danio; species Danio rerio. The sequence continues at coordinate 45,397,045 of NC_141043.1, read as the reverse complement.
GATCACTCTGTGCCACAAACTAAATGTTGTTTACAACTTTATTACCTGTTATTCACAGCTTATGCAGGTTCTGTTCACTAAAGTAGACTTCATTCAGAGGCACGCTCGCCCGTTCTCTCCGTGATAGTTGACGGTCAGCTCACGTCACGTGTGATTTTGCGGTCGCAAATACATTACATGAAGAAAGAAATGACAATTTTGGGGTGAATTTTATCATATAAATACAGCATGTGCCTCTTTCAACACATTACATTTACATTTACATTTAGTCATTTAGCAGACGCTTTTATCCAAAGCGACTTACAAATGAGGACAAGGAAGCAATTTACACAACTAAGAGCAACAATGAATAAGTGCTATAGGCAAGTTTCAGGTCTGTAAAGTCTAAGAAGGGAAGTATTAATGGTATTAGTATTTTTTTTTTTTTTTTTTGTACAGTTAGTGTGATATTCAAAGAGGCAACTGCAGTTTAGGAAGTGAAGTGGAGACTAAATAGTTGAGTTTTTAGTCGTTTCTTGAAAAATAGCGAGTGACTCTGCTGTTCTGATGCAGTTAGGGAGTTCATTCCACCAACTGGGCAGATTGAGCGTGAGCGTTCGCGAAAGTGATTTCTTCCCTCTTTGGGATGGAACCACGAGGTGACGTTCATTCACAGAACGCAAGTATTTGGAGGTGTCCACATGCTGAACAACGCATGTAAAACATACATGTGAAGACTTGTGCAGCCACCATTGCTTCTCTCCTGAACTTGAAGTTATGGTTGAAAGAATCGTAGAAATGCTGGATTAACATCGTCTAGGGGGTCGAATCGAGATCACGATCTTTTTACGATTAATTGTGCAGCTCTAACCTGGATGTTTCAAATCACTTTAGGTCACATGACCTGGGTGTTTCAAATCACTTAAGTCAAGTGACCTGGGCATTTCGGATCATGCATCGGTGCAGTATTTTCAGATCACTTGTGGGTAAGGATCTGTGTCGACAAGGTCAAAGTATCAGTTTCTCGTGATCGTATGGAATGGAACATCAGACAGGAAAATGTGATCATATTAGAATGTGAAATGTCCAAGGTACAATAGTGGACAGAAAGCATTAATTTGACACTTAAAAAAGAATTCAAATGAAGTTAAATTTGACAAATCTGCTACAAAATAAATCAGATAAGGACTGTATAAAATTTGTAATACTATATTTAAAAAATGGCTAAATGAAAAGAATTTATACACAAGAAATGTAGGACTTTATTTGTTTATTTGCATGTGTGACCATGGCCCACACTCCTAAGCAGCGGGTGGCGGTAATGCATGTTGTATGCCAACCACCAATAAAACACATAAGAACATCCATTGCGGAGCCTTGTTTCCACTGTGAACTTTACAAAGTGTTTTCCTTGTCTTGTCTTGCTCCGTTTATGACCCTTTATTTGTTTACTGTTTATTGATTGTTTTCAGCCCAACTCGACCCTCTTACCTGTCTCTTGGTTTAAGATTTGGATTATGTCTACAGTACTGCCTGCTCTAGCTTCGACTCTTGCCTGCCTGACAACGTAAAATTAAATAAATAAAAAAATAATCTGCATCTGTTGTTCCAGCCCAAATCATTACACTTAGCACTGGGAAACCAGTATGCCTACTGTGGTAACCCTGAAATAAATCATAACCTTTGTGTTTTTAGAGAGTTTCTGGGTGCCTGGTGGCTTTTCATTGCTATAAAAGTAAAAGCTTTCAATTTTAAACTTTGTACTGTAAAACCTAAAAAGACTTTCTTCTTCATTAAATTTGTCATGTTTTCTCATACTCTCTTAAATCAAGAAACATTTGCTTTTAGAAATCAAAATGCTTCCATGGAAATTAACTGAGTCTGCATAAAACGCAAGCAATTTCTCTCCCCCCCCCCCCCCCCCCCGACTCATTTTTGGACTATTGGCAGAAACTGTGGTCTTGTTTTACTCAATAAGTCCATTCAATTTCCATAACTTTACTTCTGACACCAAAGCTATTTAAATAAATAAACAAACAAATGTTTTGCTTCAAGTAAATATGGGAAAACAAGACAAAGCATATTGCACACACACCATATGCACACCCAAACACTCACACTTTGATTTGATTTAAATGTGTATTTGTTTATGAAATGTTTTATTTTGATTTGATAAGTTATTTGTGTTTCTGTTGCATTTGTTTTGTTTATTTTTTCCTCCCATTGTATTTCTGCAGTTTTGTTATTTCTTCCTAAATTTAAAGGTTTATGTTGTTGACATTTTCCGTCAAAATCCACACGCGGCTGTCAGTAAAGGACCGCATACACACACAAACACGCATCGCGAAACGTTTTTTCTTTGCATTCAGCGTGCATTCCATAAATTCCACAACACTCTCACCAGTCCTCACTCCTTATTTGAGTCTAATACCCCAGTTTGTCACGGGGGCATGAATGAAATGTTTATGAGTAAATGTGAAACTGCCGAACTGCAGTTCAAGTAACCCAAAATTACAGGAAACTCCTACATGAAAGCACTTCAAGTAAACACCTTATAATAGCCCCTTTCACACAGTGACACCGGTAAATACCGGAAAATTTCCGGAACGACTTTACCGGTATATCCAAAAAAGTGCTGTTCACACAGGCGAGGAGGTTACGGAATTTTTCCGGAAAAGAGCATTCACACATCCATCGCAAAATGCCGATAAATTCTGACATCATTAACCAGAAATGACCTCTAAACGGCTGCGCTTGTGTTTGTAAACATTTGACTACATTACAAACTCTACGGATGGATCAGTATTGAGTACAACTCCAATGAAAACATATAGAAACACTTTCGCATGTCGAGATGTTCATGATATGTGTGTGTGCTGGCGCTATGGGCGCTCAAGGGCACACGCAAAGCTTGACAGTAAAACAAACAACGGATTATCATAAAAATTTTATCGATACTTATTTACACAGTTAGCATTAAGAAGGAACATAGAAACGTTATCTGACTAACATCTAGCAGCTAAATGTGTCAGGAAAAATATTCAAAGGCTTTTATTCTCATAAACCGCGCGCAAGTGAATGCGCCTGACTGTTCTGATTGGCTAAAGCAGACGTCTCACGTCAGCACGTTCTAGACGTGGACGCGCTCTTTCCGGCATTCTTCCTTCTGCATTCACACAGTGCAGCATTCCGGCAAATTTCCGGTAATGTTACAACTTCTCTTTCCGGAAAATAGCCAGAACGAATTTACCGGTATTTTCAAAAAGGGCCTGTTCACACATACAACCTTTCCGGAAAATTGGCGGCAATTTTCCGGAAAGGTCTGTATGTGTGAAAGGGGCTATTGTTTTATTGTCTATTAAGGCAAATAACTAGATTACAGATGTCCATGTAAGTGTAGTCTGGCTCACAGGTCACTTATACATCTGGGCTAAAATATCAAGGTGAAGTCATCATAGCTTGCGTAGAATAGACTCAGCTCCCAACCCAACTTCGAGAATAGATTAATGAGGATATTTTATATCGCAAAAAAAGAGTTAACGCAGCAAGTTAACGCCGATAACAGCCCACCACTAATATAAATATAAAAAAATATATATATATGATATCTAATTTACCATATTAGGTAGCCTACTATGTTAGGTGTGCAATCTAACACAATGATAATCCTAAACATAAAGCTTCTTTATTTTGGTTTCTTGTCATGACAAGATCTGAAAGGGTGGGGACTAAGCCAAAGTAAGGTTGTATAACTCTTATTTTTACCCTTGATCTTACTTTCTCTTTCTCAGATTTCACTCCCCGGAGCATCTGACATCATGTACCTCACTCAGGACAGGCATTAGGTCTTCCGCTGCCGTAATACACCTAAAACATGGTTTGCCGTAAAACTAGTCAATAGCAGGAAGCATTTTTTCTCGTCAACAGCAGGGAAAGAGTTACGCAAAATAATTTATTGATTTGACGCACATCATAATACCAGCCATACATGTAAAGCACAAACAATGTCCTTCAATTCCGTCATGTTCAACCAACGGCGTCATCTTTGAACCAATCCTCATCATTACAAGCTGCTTGCTTTTCTGTCTGTTTCATTTGTTTGTTAGATGTTTTCACTTTCTTTTGCATTCTGAAGTGCATCAAATGCATGAAACATCCGATGCAGTAATATTAATTTGATTTACATCACAGAATGTCTAATGGCATCTTTGAATTGTCTTTACATGGAATTCCCTGTAATGTTTGGATTGAGGGTGCAGGCGAGACAATTTTTCGAGACACTCAAATAGATCACACACACTGCGCATGCAACTTCTATAAGTCATCTAAAACAATTCATTGCAAACTTAAATATCATTTGACTATATAGAGTGGAATTAGATGTTTTATAAGAATTTACATTTATAAATTATTTTGCGTTTAAATGAAGAATTTTCCAGGATCACAAAAATTGTGACTGTTGATTTTGCACTGGATTCAGAGATCACAAGAATTGAAAAAAAAAAACTAGGAGGTCTGAAATCTATTTCTAAAGTGACTATGATTTACAAATGGAGATTTGATTATTTGTGTTGAAAAGTGGTTGAAAAAATTTTGTTTAACTGTTGTAATGATAATGATACATTCTTGTTAATATAAGGGCCAAGTTTCATATAGTTTGTGACTTCAGATTTTTTTTATTTTTTTTGCCACCTGAATAAATCTACATTTGTTGGCTCAGATCATTGCACTCAGCACTGGGAAACCAGTGTGCCAAGTAACCCTGTGTGTTTGTAATGTACTGTAATGTAATGTAATGTGTAATGTAATGTAATGTGTATTTATATAGCGCATTTATTGTGTATGGCCGTACACCCAAAGCGCTTCACAATCATGAGGGGGGGTCTCTCCACACCACCACCAGTGTGCAGCATCCACTTGGATGATGCGACGGCTGCCACAGGACAACGGCGCCAGTGCGCTCACCACACACCAGCTATTGGTGGAGTGGAGAGACAGTGATAGAGCCAATTCGGTGGAAGGGGGTTATTGGGAGGCCATGATCGTAAGGGCCGATAGAGGGACTTTGGCCAGGACACTGGGGTTACACCCCTGCTCTTTCACGAGAAGTGCTATAGGATTTTTAATGACCACAGAGAGTCAGGACCTCAGTTTAACGTCTCATCCGAAAGAAAGTGGATGAGAAAGTGACTATGATTTACAAATGGAGATTTGATTATCTGTGTTGAAAAGTGGTTGAAAATTTTTTGTTTAACTGTTGTAATGATAATGATACAGTCTTGTTAATATAAGGGCCAAGTTTCATATAGTTTGTGACTTCAGATTTTTTATTTTATTTTTTTTTTGCCTGCCTGATAACCTAAATAAATCTACATTTGTTGGCTTAGATCATTGCACTCAGCACTGGGAAACCAGTATGCCTAGTAACCCTGTGTGTTTGATTTAAGAAGTGATTCATAAGAGTTTCTGGGTGTCTGGTGGCTTTTCAACACTATAAAACTTTTTAATATTAAAGAAACCCTGTACTTTAAAATCTGACTTTCCTCCCTATTGAATTTGGGACTATTTTAACATTCAAGCCTTGGAAACTAATTTAATTTACTTTTGTTGAGTTTCTTTGTATGGCCAAAGAAATACATTCTGCATTCCAGAAGATTCCTGTAGATCCTTATTACCATTATTATCACTTTTTTGCAGTCTAAGCATTGAGCAGTGCTTGGAGGCAACTAAAGCCTGAGGGTTCTTGCAAAAACAGCTGACAAAAGAAGCCCAAAGGCCAAATCCACTGGAATATAAATGCTGATTTCCCTTTTAGAAAGTTGTATCTGGTGGTCTATGTTTAATTGACTGCAGTGTCTGTTTTCTCCTCCAGGAAGTCAAGTACTTCCAGTTTCCCGGAGAGCTGCTGATGCGCATGTTGAAGATGCTGATTTTGCCTCTGGTTGTGTCTAGGTAAGAGCTGTTTATCATGTTTAACAAGCTGATTTCATGCGTACAGATGAAGGCTGCACAATATATCGGCTCAGCATCGATTTCACAATGTGATCATTCGCAACAGTCACATCGCAGGATATGCAATGTTGAGTTTGTTGTATAATTCATCATTTGCATAACCAATGCATAGAATAAAAATAATTTATCACGTCTGTAATATGTACTGTTATCATGATAACAATAATTTTGCAATATATTGTGCAGCCCTACAGCAAAGACGAGATTTATGCTTAAGGTTTTTAAAAAAGTGTTTTCACAGCGCCGTCAAGATTATTCTCTGTAAGTACTTTCACACCTGTGAATCGATTCTCTTGTTCTGAAACAGGGGTTAAAATTGTTACAATGTTGCACTTTGTTCCTGGTGCGGTTTATGTAATAAAATCACTGTCGTAAAAATTTTGTGCGTAAATAAAATTCACGCATTTGTAATCATAAAATCGCACAGGAAAACAAAACACTCGTAATTTTACGAGAGTACAATTACAAAATCTGCGATTAGAACAGACACAGATACAAAGTTTTCTTTGTGTTTTTACATGACTGATGAATTTACGATGGGTGTACTTTACAAACAAGAAATACAGTTTCACCTCGGACACAAAGACCTGATTACGAGTACAAATCAAACAGCAACACTCCACTGTCAAAATTACTTATTTTAAGTAATTGTAAAATGATTTTTTATAGTCATATTGCTTCTCGATTCTTAAAGCACATTTGCACAAATATTGGGTCATGCTTATTGTCGAACCCTGCTTTTAACAAAACTACAATTTAAAAATTAGGCTAGTTGAGGTGTCTGTCTAACCCGCCACAGCATAAATCTACCCGCGCTTGGGGTTGGGGGGTGTTATTATCAAGCCCTGAATCAGAGGTAAGACTTTCTCTTACATAGCAGTTGACTTGCATTATAGGCTTTACAAATAGAGAGAAATAACAAATAAACCAAACAGTCAATTTCAGTTTATTCATAAACTAATTTTGAGAGGATCACGTGCTTATGATTGCATGCGGCTGGCCCTGCATTATCCAATTTATGATTCACCAATCAGACGATTCCTAAGCCACTGTAAATATCCTAAGCTCCATATCACAGTCATCTTCGTTTTGAAGAATCCCCCCTTCCACCCCATACTCCTCCTCCTTTCCTAGAAGGAAAATGCCCAGTAGTTAGCATTGTTGCTTCACATCAAGAACGTTACTGGTTTTAGTCCTTATTAAGCCAGCCAAAGTTTCTGTGCAGAGTTTACACGTTCTCCCCATGCTCACGTGGGTTTCCCTCGGGTTTCCCAGTTTCCTCCCACCTTCCAAAAACATGCAACTTAAGTTAATTGACTAATCTAAATTGGCACCATAGACATGCTTCCAAGTATTTATCTCCTAAGAGCAATCATTATCTGTTCACTAGAGCAGGGGAGTTCGAGATCTACCTGAGCTCAAACTCCCCTCGTAAAAGATCTTATGAGCTAAGGGCTCTCTCCTAGGCTGCATACAAAGATTGCGCAAATGATCTTAGCATATCACTCCAGTTTTGTCTTAACATTGTTTTCCAGTTACATTTAGGATTCATTTCTGTTATTTAGAATAGTAATTGTATAATAACAACAATAATTCTTTTATTTATAGTAAATATTAACATGTATTTATATGCAAAAGAATAATAATAATAATGGGGGGGGGGGGGGCAGTCGCCCCAGTAAAGCTTTAAGTCTAACAATGCCCCGGGAGACAAATCATATCATGGAAAAGAGCAAAACAACAAATACAACACATACACAAACCAAAACATTTCATTCCTGTACATTTCACGCAGAAGCCTATCCAAAATTTAAAAAAAAAAGAGGTTTCATTTTGCTTAAATGGGTTACAACTTAGAGGGCCAATTATTATGATAGCAACACAATGCCATTTAAGCAGTCTCAAGCATTTTATCCAAAAATAGAAGTTTTTACACCTTGAAAATGCTTGAATTTTAATTCATTTTCAAGGATTTCAAGCAACGATAAGAACCCTGCATTCAGAATGACTCCACAATAACAAACTCCAGCAAATGGGTGCATAAACACGCACATCTAAAGAGTGAAAGACAGAGACTGCTATGCAGTTTTGCCAAACATGATTTCTGTCAAGAATGAAAGAAATAACCAGGTGCATCTGTCTGATCACTGCAAAAGATGTGAGACCATTTTTCTGTGGTTTACATTGTTGGACGTTGTAAAAATGTGATATTTTTTGAAAAGAGCTTTCGAAAACTGGAACGACATAAAATCCCGCCTGCAATTCAGTCAAGAGGTAATTTCAGCCCTGTACTGCAACGTTAAAGCAAAAGTGAAGGATGGTCAGAAACAGGCAGAAGTGTGTGTGTGTGTGTGTGTGTGTGTGTGTGCAGACTTAAGAGAGTGATGTTCAAAGCTATAATACAGTCATGGCATGTTAAAACACAATGTGGGAAATCAAGAGTTTTTTGACGCAGACTTTCTCTATTTATGATGCTAGAAACTATATAGTTTACACAAGTGGGGATACAGCTTAAAAGATGAATGTGGAGGTGGACCGAATGTAGCTATTGTTAATTATTGTGCTGTGAGAAGATTTTTTTTTTTCCAAAATTGTTAATGTTTAGTCAGCGGGCTTAAACTTGCTTACTTTACTCGCATAAACCCCTCCAAATGAACCTATTAGAGTAATTTATAGTACATACCAGTGTTTTTGAAGCCCTACTACTATAGGCATGGGCCGTTATGAGATTCTGACAGTGTGATAACCTTGGACAAAAATATCATGGGATTGTGATTACCACTCTAAAATATGTTCTTTTTAAACAGTGGGCAAAATAAGTATTGAACGTGTCACCATTTTTCTTAGGAACATATTTCTGAAGGTGCTGTTGACTTGAAATTTTGCAGAAACAGTATAACAGAAAACGGTAACACTTTATTTTGATGGTCCATTTGAGTATTAGAAGACTGTAGACTTTTTACAAATCGTGGAAATCCTTGAAACCGGTTAATCGGTTTCATCTTGAAACCAGTTTCATGCCATGCCCAAAGCCTACAATAGAAAAGTGGATAATATTGAATATACTATAGTAAAACTGTGTTAAGGAGCCTTTACTTTGCATGACAAATGGTCATGTTTTGGTCAGGACATTATAGCAGGTTAGTTTCTGCTTTTATATTTTTGTTTTGTATTATTACTTACTGGTAGGGAAATCGATCTGTTTACTTCTATTTATACCTTGATTTGCATTTCAATTAATTTATTTTTTCCAATTAACTACAAATTACAATAGAAATGGTATTAAAAGCACACAAATATACTGCCCGTTATAGGTACTGTACATTGTTATGGGTCAATGATGCTAATATTTATCACACATTCTTCAATTTCCCCATTCTGGCTGTTCTTTCTATGAATGAATTATGTAGAAGCACTGTCCATGAGTGTTTCCTTGTCGGTTAGTAACGCTATATTTCATAGCACAACAATTAATCTATCAGGCTTTTGGCTAAAAAAATAAATAAATAAATCATGGTTTAATTTGTTATTATTAGATAATTTTTATATTTCACCTCTCCTGCTGTGCATGAACTAAGCTGTTCACTGGTCAGCGTATGAGCCGGCTATTTTGATTAAATTATTCTCTAATCGGTTGCCTGTTAGGTCATGAATATACTCCTGTAATGCATACTGCAGTCCTTTTTTTGTCTGGCTTTCTCAGATATCTCACCTGTTCACCAAAAATGACTAATTATATCCCTGAGAATGTCTGAGCATACATATTATACTAGACGTGCCAGGCACGAAAGCTTGACAGGATTAGCAACAGTAACTAAGGAGGGCGGGGGATAGAAAATTAGTTTCTGAAAGTCGTGAAAACACTTTCATGGAGTTATTGTTTTGTTGTTTGAGCAAATTGGAATGCAAAACTGAGCTGAGAAACCTGGAAACTTGAAAAGCATGCATTGGTTAAACAGAAATTCCATTAAAATGAATGGGAAAAAAGGACAATGAAAGAAAGCATGTTCATCATGTTCAAGTTCACATATGCACATTTGAAGGCCTTGAAAATGTGCACATGTGGACACACACACATAAACAGTGTATTTTGTGCGTGACTGGCTTTCTATTTCAGTAATCTGAGGCTTACAATCAAACTGAATACAAACCCTGTTTAAAGTTGAAAGAAAACAAGTGGACTGAATTCAGTAAATCATTTTTAACAAAAAGCTAGAGATGCCCCGATCGATCGGCCGGAGATCAGTATAATAATCACATTATAAGACTTGATCGGTACTCACCAATCTGCCAGATCTTAAGAACCAATCACAAGTGCTTGTTTGTCAAGCAGCTAAAATGTAATACAGCTGTGGTGCGACCTCTTTTTATAGTTTTAGTGCAAGTCATGATCTCTTTGTGATCCATTGTAGATCCGGTATGTTGAGCTGCTGTAATACGAGCAAAGCGATAACCCCTCTCTAGTGTCTCATCCGACATTATGACCTCTCCAGAAAGCTCCGCGAGTCTCCTGCATATTTATAGTGGCTTCGTAACTTTCGCAAATTAGATCAAATACACAGAAATCATGGTGATGAGAGTGAGCAAGTGAACAGATCACGAGAGGCAGTGGCACAGTGATGTTCTCAGCATAACATTTGGTAGGCGAAATGAACAGAGATTTAAAGATAAATCGCAAGTGCAAATACCCGTCTCTCTCATCGAGCTGCTGTGAGCCTCTCCGTTTCTGCTGCTATAGTTGGAGATGAGCAACATATTGGAATAGCCTTGCATGTATTTAGGCCTTTTACATATAAGAACTGTAAGTTCTGTGCTTTTGACAATATTTCAAGCTCACTAAAACCTGGCTGAAAATATTAACGAATCTAAAAAACTAAAATAATTTTTAACTTGAATACTGAATAATATAACTTCTTGTAATATACTTTATTAACTATATACTGCATTAAACTGTAGTTTATTGGCCTACTGGGCTATATGCACTGCGAAGCATGATTACCGCTGGCTTAGTTCCACCTATGGTACAATACTGTACTACAACAGGATAACTGCTGACTAAAACAATGTTACAGATTGTTGTGTTAGCGCTTTATGCAGTTACAGCCCACTTATATATGTTTACATCAACTACATAACATCTAATATATATAATCTTTATAAATATATAAAGTTTGTCAGCTACAGTAGCAGCACTTGATTGAATATTGTAGAATACAGAAAATGCATAACATACAGTAAGTTACTGTAAAATGGCCCACAATTGAGTGCATATTACAGTAGTGAACTGTAAAGAATATATGTGGTAATTTACTGGGCTTTATTGCAGTAAATTACTGAAACTGTGGCAAAGTGTACTGTACTACAGTTAGCGACAGTTGCTTTTCTTGACTCCCATTTATAAATTCTCCTGTACTGGATCTAGGGATACCGTAGTGTCTATCGGATACGTACTTTAGAATCTCGCTGGAAGAAGTATACTACTCACTTACAGTTTTTTCCAATACTACAATTTTTGACATACCAGTCTATTTGCATATGTTTTTTAACATACTATATACAGTGCATCCGGAAAGTATTCATGGCGCTTCACTTTTCCACATTTTCTTTTATTTTACAGCCTAATTCCAAAATAGAATCAATTCATTTATTTCCTTAAAATTTTGAAATTGTTGCAAATTTTTTTAAAAATAAAAACCTAAAAAAAAAAAAAAAAAAAAAAAAAATCACATGTACATCAGTATTCACAGCCTTTGCTCAATAGTTTGTTGATGCACCTTTGGCAGCAATTACAGTCTCAAGTCTTTTTGAATATGATGCCACAAGTTTGGCACACCTGTCTGTGGGAATTTTTGCCCGTTCCTCTTTACAGTACCTCTCAAACTCAATCAGGTTGGATGACAGGTAACTGTGTATCCTGACTAGTCTTCCAGTTCCTGCTGCTAAACACTGCCCCACAGCATGATGCTGCCACCACCATGCTTCACTGTAGAGATGGTATTACCCAGGTGATGAGCGCTGCTTGGTTCTCTTCAAACGTAACGCCTGGCATTTGCTCCAAAGAGTTCAATTTTAGTCTCATCAGAGAAGAGATTCTTGTTTCTTATGATTTGAGAGTCCTTCAGATGCATTTTGGCAAATTCCAGGCAAGGAGTGGCTTCAGTCTGGCCACTCTACCATACAGGCCTGATTAGTGGACTGCTGCACAGATGGTTCTCCTATATGATTATCCTCTCTCCACAGAAGAACGCTGAAGCTCAGACAGAGTGACCATAGAGTTATTGATCACCTGCCTGACTAAGGCCATTCTCCCCCGATCACTCAGCTTAGATGGCCGCCCAGCTCTAGGAAGAGTCCTGGTGGTTCCAGACATCTCCACTTACGGATGGAGGCCGCTTTCAGAGGAGCAGAACATTTTCTATAACCTTCCCCAGCCCTGTGCCTCGAGACAATCCTGTCTCGGAGGTCTGCAGACAATTCCTTTGTCGTCATGCTTGGTTTGTGCTTTGACATGTGAACCCTGGGTCCTTATTTAGACAGGTGTATGCCTTTTCAAATCATGCCCAATCAGCTGAATTGACCACAGGTGAACTCCAATTAAGCTGCTGAAACATCTCAAGAATGGTCAGTGGAAACAGAATGTAGCTGAGCTCAATTTAGAGCTTCACGGCAAAGGCTGTGAATACTGATGTACATGTGATTTTTCAGCTTTTTTATTTGTAATAAATTTGCAACAATTTCAATACATCTTTTTTTCACATTGCCATCATGGGGTATTGTGTTTAGAATTGAGGAAATCCATTAATTTAAAGGGCACCTAGGTTACCCCTTTTTTCAGATTTAATATAAGTCTTTTGCGTCTCTAGAATGTGTATAAAAAGTTTCAGATCAAAATACCCATCAGATTTTTCATTATACCTTTTACAAGATGCTGTTTTATACTGATTTCCAGCAGGGGGTGGTTTTGTCGTACTGTGCCTTTAAGCAGAGTCTTTCCTGCCCACTATTTCTACATGCCTCCTCCCTCAGCTGCGTCAGACAACAGACAGACTTAAAGGAAGAAGGTCTCACGTAGCGTTTGTGAGATACTACAGTAAGAACTAACCTTTACTAATCAGTATTGTGAAGTTGCATTGATGAGTCACACACAATATCGTTACAAAGTTAACGCGCGCGCGCACACACACACACACAGAGATACACATGCAGGCAGGCAGGCAGACAGACAGAGCGCGCTTAGCTTAGTTAAGGCTAACCTCAAGTACTGTGTGGATATCTGTTATGCTAATGTACAAAATAAACCTGATTTAACTTCCACAAACCGGGATTGAAGCGTCTTCTTTTATAATTGTTCTGACACGCGGCTGTGCTGATGAAGTAAAGCTGAAGTAAAACGCTGTAATTAATTACACACATACTCTGTTTTAAAACACTTTAAACATGTGAAACTTACTCTTAATCACATTTGATGATGATTGCTGATCCTAGCGAACAGAACAGACCTTTTATTCCCGGTTGCTTTGCGTATGTCTGCCTGGTCTTGTTGACATATACACGCGACTACCGGAACATGTTAATGCGCGCAGCTGTCAATCAATTCGGTGGGCGAGGGGATCGCACACCTACGTAATGGTGCGATCGATTTGAAAACAGCTCCAATTGGCCGACCCTTTTTTTGTAGTTAAATTAAAAAAAAAGGACTGGGTGTGTTCATATCACCCCAGTATGACGGTCTATACACTATACCAACACACAGATCTGTCCAAACAGCTTGAAAAGTAGATTTTTTACCATAGGTGCCCTTTAATACATTTCGGATTAAGGCTGTAACAAAAAATGTGGAAAAAGTGAAGTGCTATGAATGCTTTGCAGATGCACTGTAGTATGGAAGTATGCAAATTTAGCTTCAGCTATTCATTTCAATATTTGAGGATGATATAGCATAAGCAATGTACAAGCAATCTTTAAAAAAGTTGCTCATATTTTAGAGCACATTTAGTGTTTTTGTGTTTTCAAGAGAACACAAGGGTAAAATGTCTAACCAGCGGTACTAACTGATCCCTTTATTTGCTCTTGTAAGAAAAGACGGCTTTCTTTAACCACAGTGCCACAGCAACAGTGGCAAAGTGAAAGATGCTTGACACTGCATCACATAAGCTTAACGTGGACGTTATTACACAACAGAACAGCTGAATGGATCTGCTGGAGTGCAATCTGGTGCAGTAAACAGTCCTCTTGAGCACAATAATGTACTTCAGCTTCAGACTCAAGAGAGCGCAGGCATCAGTGAAGCCAACGAAATAGTAAAGCTACTCAAAGAGCTTTAATAAAGCCAAAACTGTCCTGTGTAATGGAAAGAGTACAACCCATTCACGAACAAATCCATGATCGAACTCTAAGACCTGACAAACGGACAAAAAAAGACTCGTATGTTGACAACTATAGTCAAAATGAAGCACTACCATGTGCACTCGATGCAGAAGTAAACAATGGCTTTATACAAGGTATAAATAAATGAATAAAATAAAATAAATGACTGTTTAAGGACAAATCAACGGTCTGTAACTTATTTCAGACCAGCTTCTGCAATATTTTTAAGCATTGCATTCACAGACAGTACAAAAGTGATTTAATGGTTTATACATGTAAATATAGTCATGTTACATTTCATTATTTGAAGTACTTTAAAGGGCACCTATGGTGAAAAATCTACTTTTCAAACTGCTTGGACAGACGTGTGTAAGTATAGTGTATAGACCGTCTTATTGGGGTGATATAAATACACACAGTAGGGATGTAACGGTATCAGAATTTCACGGTACGGTAATACCTCGGTATGAATGTCACGGTACGGTATTTATTGAATCATTTACAGGAAAAAACTTATGAAAATACTCCAAAAAAGTGCTAAAATTGTCAATGACATACAAATTAGCCATCTATCTGTAAGCTTTAAAACAGGAACTTCAATTTTAATAACAAAAAAATAATAAACCATGTAAAAAAATTAAGTTTCAATTTAGTATTGTTGAAAACTCATCACATTCAACATTTAATCACTCACTCACTTAGATAGAGATGGGTTTAAAGGAAAATTATCATATAAATATAATCTGGTAAAAGCTGGTATCTCTGGGTATTTACAATGTCCCCTGCAACAGAAAAAAACCCTCTCATTTGGGACTGAGGTTTCTGGGACAAGAGAGATATGACTTGGCCCAGGTTGTTAGCAATGGGGAACGTTGTGCATTGTCTTTCCCCCACTTGAGGACAAACCATGAGTGAGATAGAGATCTCATGTCTGCATCAATCTGAACAGTGTGCTGTGTTTCTGCAGTCCCCATGACTGATTAGTCGTATTCCCCAACTTGCAGGCACGTGCACACACAGTGCTCAACCTGTGCAGTGCACATGCCCTTTTTAGTCTTGGATAGAAAGTTCCCTTCCAAAATATCAAAAGTGCCCCCGCGACGCGACACACCCTCCGTCCCCGCTTTACAGCACGCGCGCGACAACACAGCTGATAAGAACTCGCGCGGCAACACCGCTATTCAGTACGCGCGCGACAACACAGCTGATAAGAACTCGCGCGACAACACCACTATTCAGTACGCACGCGGCGACAACACCCGCTTTAGGGTTTTCCAGCTCTTTTTGATCCCCGCTTCTAGCAGCACACTCCATTTCCGCATTACTGGATCTGTAGCGACAACAGACCGCAAGGGATTATGGCCAAGCCTGGGCTGATGGGAATTGTAGTTTCCGGTACCTCCCGTTCACTTCATTCGCCTGAGCAAATTTTCTCAGAAGACCTATAGTTTTACCGAGTCATGCGACTACGGTAATATAGAAAAAAATTAATATTGCGGTATGACGGTATTTACAATACCGTTACATCCCTAACACACAGCCTTTTTTTCAATTTAACAAATATAAAAACGGTGGACCAGTTGGAGCGGTTTTCAGATCGACCGCAACTTGACGTAGTAGTGTAGATCCCCACCCACTAATATTGATTGACAGGCGTGCATTACCATATCCTCAGTTTGTTGTTTCACGTCTGCCATTTTCAGCATGCGATAGTCAAATCGATGTCGCTCGGTGATGCACAGGGTAGCGCCATGCATTTTACAATTCTTAACATGGGTTTCTATCAGGGTACACACAAGGGTGCTTCAGACAGCTACTGTCCACTGTGCCGACGCCTTATGAATAAGCAAATAAGCCGAAGGAAAATTAATGAATGAATAAATGGAAGCTCTTTTACTAACATCAAGCTTTGTTTTTACTTGTTAGTTTATTGTTGGTCCAGGATATTCAACAAACCACCAACACAATCTTTTTAAATTAAACATTTCATCTGCTTAAGCTGGTTTTAGCTGGATTTCACATACTCCTAAACAGACAACAGCTTCGCTATTATGAATAATAAGAAACCCAGGGCTTCCATCAGCTCATTTTTAATAAAGCTACTTTCCTCGTTTTTAACAAATTGGCCCAGCTGTGCTCCATTAAAAGCCTTTTTGGATTTATTCAAGTGCACCAGCCTCATAAACACCCTGCAAACTGAGCAACTAAAGACCTTGCAGGAAAAATAAAAAACCTCATTTTACAAATATATACACTAAATAAGTGGCAGTAATACTGTTATTTTTTAATATTGAATACCAATCAAGGGCAACACAGTGGCACAGTGGGTAGTTCTGTTGTCTCACAGCAAGAAGGTTGCTGGTTTGAGCTCTGGCTGGATCAATTGGCATTTCTGTGCGAGTTTGCATGTTCTCCTCGTGTTGGCGAAGGTTTCCCCCACAAGTACAAAGATCCAAATTCACTTTATTTTTGTATGTAAACATACAAAGTGTCTAACATTCGTATCTAAAAATCATTTATTCTTACTGCCAGGGGGAGAAAATACAGGTTTTGAATGCTTGTACTGTGTAAACACTGCGTTTTGAAACTATAGGCTCTGTTTTAACGATCTAGGCACAAAGTCTAGAGCTCATGGCGCAAACGCATTAAAGGCATGTGCGAATCCACTTTTACTATTTATATCATTGTGTTGCTGAAATGTCCACCCTGGATTCATCTTCATCCTCCTGCTAATGTAGATGTTGAACTGAAGCAGCTGATATTCATTTACGCTGAGTAAGAGCGGAGGGTTGCTGAAGAACTACTGAGAGATTTCAGCTGCAGTCTGGGCTTTCACTGCTGAACTACACACAGTATGTTTTAAGGTGTATTCTTAAAGGACACTTAGGTTACCCCTTTTTCCAGATTTAAGATAAATCTTGTGTCCCCATAATGTGTCTGTAAAGTTTCAGCTCAAAACACCCTTTAGATTATTTCTTTTTAGAGCTGGTAAAAGGTTGTTGCTATTTTTTTGTACTGCGCCTTTAGGGCTAGTCCTCCCCACCCACCGTTCCAACATGCCTGTCATCAAGCCTCCATTGCTGCCCTCGGCTGCCTCAGGAGGCAGATCTCACGTAATGTTTGTGAGAAATACTACAGCAAGAACTTTACCAATGAGTATTTAATGCATTTGTTGTGGAGCTGCTACAATGAGTCACACACACTGACGTTACAAAGTTCACACACACAGCAAGGTCACACATTTGATTATTTTAATTGGAATGACTAATACTAATTAAAGCAACACAGCTTCCAAATAATCGTCCCATGATGTTTCACAGTACAAGCAGCAGATACAACCATTGATTTTCTTTTGCATGGCAATATTAAACATTCAATCCATTCTGCGCATAGTATTAAGTAAATGGATTAAGCATAGAGATGGCATCGTCTTCTCCATACATGACGACTGCCTACAATAGCGGACACAGAACAATACTATGCAATTTGTCCGGCAATTTGTAGTACCCTCACACACAGTTGACGAACGTGCCCTAGGCTACCGTAGATTAAAACCAGCAACTCTGTGTTGTAGCCACAAATTTTTAGAGCATTTACTAATGGTTGATATATTCTAGCATTTTTTTCTGAATAGCACAGATCCATGTGCACACACACACACACACAGATGGCGGGTGCGTTTAGCTTTGCACTCTTTCTGTCTTGTTTATATGATTATGCACATGACTACTGGAACATGTTAATACACAGCTGTCAATCAATATTGGTGGGCGGGGGGACCGCAGTCCTAAGTTAGGTTGCGGTCGGACTAAAAACCGATCCAATTGGTCCACCGTATTTATGTTGCTAAATTTGAGGGGGAAAAAAGGACTGGGGGTGTTTATATCACCCCAATATGACGGCCTATACACTATACTTACACATATGTCTGTCCAAACAGCTTTAAAAGTAATTTTTTTTTTTTTTTACCAAAGGTGCCTTTTATTTTACTATTATAAGTTTCAAACATTACATAATAATAAACATACAAAAGTACTCTGTGCTTGGTTGCATACAATTCCATGTTGTCCCAACACAAAACGATCAAGTTAACTTAAATGTTTTTAAAAATTTAGGTGGATTGAACATTAAAAAAATTAAAGTTGTCAACTGCCAAGAACTGCCAACTGGCTCAGCCGGGACTGGAACCAGTGACCTTCTTGCTGTGAGGTGACAGTGCTAACCACTAAGCCACCGTAACATATTGGTAGTAAAAGTCATTTTGATTTCAGAGGGATTTTACGGATTTCGCTTACGTCAATCAATCCGTTTTGTTGGCCTGGCACTGTGTATGAATGGATTATACATATATAGAATGTGCTATAGTTTGAACTCTCGAGCCCTTCAAACAGGACATCTATAGGCGCCTATAAAAAGCCTGGTGTTGTCTTGTCCACATGTGCTGATCTCTCTGGGAAAACAGCTAAAGCTCTGTACGACACGAGCAGTCAGGGATCCACACAAAGGCTGTGAGATTAGTGTGAGAAAGAGAGAGAGAAGGTGCCCTCTAAACAGCCAGAGTCGCACAGATGAACAGCTGGATCCATCAGGCACAGATTACATATTAATGACCGCAGGCAGAGCTTCGTGCAGAAACATTGCATTTTTTTTTTATATTCACATCACTTTTATCCTGCAGTGAATGGATTCAGAGTACAGTAGCATGATGAAATGTACAATAACAGATGTGGAAGAGAGTTATAAATGATCAAATGTAGCTGATAATCAGGTCACTTCTGGAGTGTGGGGTGATTTTGGAGATTTTTGGATATGCTTTGACGTGTTGCTTATTTCTTCTACTTATACCATTGACTATCATGTTATTAGTTTTATTCAGCTTGAGCCATGCTACAATGATATGCAACAAAGATAAATGTATATATTTGCATAAGAAGGACTATATGCAACAAAGCTAAAAAAACATACTATCAAAGTCCCTTTAAAGGTAACTCATTTCACTCGGCCGCCATCTTTGAATTAGTGTTGGGTGATATCCAAAATTTTCAGATCGTCATTCGCCAATAGAGTGGAGGAATTATGACGTCAATTTGTATGCAAAAACCCGGAAGCGAGTTAGCATTTTAGCACTTCCGGTTCCCTCGTCCCAAAGTCAATGGGTTTTTTGAATGGGGTTTCAGTAAAATCGCTTAAATAAGGTCCGTGGCAAACACAAATTCTAGATATTTTCACGTTTTGTTCTACGACATAAAACACATCAGTTACAGCACACTTTTGAATTTTTAATTTGGCCATGCTTCTTTAAAAAGACGGTTGCTATCAAGTTGCTAAATGGGACTACAGGCGGTGTCGGAGACATTACACGTCATCGAGCTGATCTGGTCTGGAGCGCAGCTCGCTTGTGTTGGGCATTTGGATTTGGCTGTTATTTAGGTATTTTCATGAATAGTATTTTATAGTTTTTTTTTGTGTTTTTCTAATTAAGAATTCAGATTGTGTATAGATAATGCCTTCACATGTAAAGGCTGTCGAGACAGATTCATTTGTTGATCATTTATTTTAATTAAACGATATTATGAAGATACTGCTTACCAGTGCAGCCTGTCTCTGTCCTGCTCTCGCAAAGGTGTGAATAAATGTGTAAAAATACAGAGATATTAACTGTCATTTTAACGTGATCAAGTGATTTGTCTTTTTTATTCATCTGCACACATTTTACTCAGTCATAACTGCAGTATTTACACTCCTCCATAAAACGTATAGCAGATGTGACTGTATGAGCTGCTTTTCGCTGTACGTCGTGACATAAAAGGAATATTGAATGTTGCTCTGTGTCCATGATGATGGAACTTGCAGCCATTTGATGGACTTGTTCCTCCTCACGCCTCATTTCTGTCGTCTGTTAAGGTAAGCAGGCTGTGTGCGCGAGCGATACACTTGTTTAAATATGTCTGATGAAAATACTATATAGGCAGATTTATACACGCAGTTTTAAAACTTTTAGAACAACCGCAAAACAAAACAGATGTATTTCCCATGTAAAAACTATCCAAAAGGCACATAGGTCGATGTTTTTTGCGTATTTATTTGTTTATAATAAATAGCGTGGATTATAATATAATAAACACAGAGATTAACTCTTTGTCATGGACATTATTTCTAAAAATAAGCTTGATAAAGTCGTCTGTAGCAGGGTGGGGCTGACGTCAGAGACGAGCGCCCCGAGGGCTCTGTGGTACGTTTATAGCCTAATGTTAGCTTTTTAACTCTTGCGTTTGCATTTAAGATCCAAAAGTGCTCCAAGTTGTATTTTCGTGTGAGGATTATCCGGCTGGACAAAACGTGTAAGTGTAATGAACTGTGTTTGAACACAGAGCTTATTATTTGCAATCTTCGAAAAGCCTATGGGAAAATTCTATAGGGATTTTCACGAGGGAACCAGTTTTATGCTAGCAGCCGATTAGCCTACAAAGTGACGTCATAGTTCCTCCACTCTATACACGATACCAGAGATGGGGGACTCGAGTCACATGACTTGACTAGAGTCAGACTTAAGTCACAAAATTTAGGACTTGAGACTTGCTTGACAAATATCCAAAAATGACTCGACTTGACTTGGACTTGGCTGTCATGACTTGAGACTTGACTTGGACTAGAGTTAAATGACTCGGGGGAAAAAAACTTGTTTTTGTTAAATACACAACCGTTTGTTATATATTATGCATTTAAAAACAAAACAAAACCAAAAGTTATAAGCATGCGCAGTATTAACTGGATCTGGACTGGATCATTTGGTTCAGAAGAACCGCTTTAAATGATTCATTTGATTCATCCGAACGATTCATTTGAACGATTCATTTACTACTCGGCCATCAGATAATGCGGTCATGAAAAATGGAAGGCGCTCCGTCAAAGATCACCTATTTTACGGGTTTAAATATTACAAACAAGGCGGTTAATCAAATTTTATACTATTTAGTCTGACTTAGTGCTTTCCACATATACTATACTTTACTTGGGCAGGCCGTCTATATTTAGTGACACGTTTTGTACAGTTATTATCAGACAAAGCATTAGCCTTCTGTAAATAATCTACACATTTAAATCTTGTAACTGATTATTTATGAATATTTTTAGAGATATTCTGTTTTTATTCTTTTTTCTGTCATTTATTTTTCATTTGCTGTATATTTCATTAATTTGATGATGTCATTAGGCTAATACATAGACTATTTTATATACATATCTAAAATGCTTTTGCATTCAACTTTGCTTTGAACTTGAAAAAGAGAGAAACAGATTTGATCTGTCAGCGGTGCTCATGGCTCCTGAATAGGAAAGAGAAGGTGGATGTCTAAGTTTTTTTTTTTTTTTACTTTAACCCACTAAAAGTAAACAGTGTATACAGTATATACTTTATATAATGTTATACATAACATTGTCAAAATAAATGACAAAAAATTCTGTTCATCAAATTGGTCATTTGTAAAGGCTAAATACAACATTTTTAATAAAAATGAACATTTTCATAAATTTTTTATAAAAAAAAAAAAAAGTTATATGAGCATGGAGGTATTATAGACTTTGCAAATTCGGTTTGCAGACATTTGTAGGTACATACATCCATCGTGTGCGGTCTTGCCTGTTTTGTCCTGGCGTTTTAATATTGTCTGTATCGATATCGGAATTATATTGTATCGACCGAAATTAAAGAAATTTATTGTGATATAAATTTTTGCCATATCCTCCAGCTCTATCCTACATAACTTTTGTTTTAAATTTGACAAATGTCATTTGTTGTTTACAGAAACAAAAGCATTTTAACCAACGCAACTAAAATCACAAATCCAGAGAAACTGAAGTGGCCTCTTATTCCCCCCATCCCCATCTCCGTCCATTTATTAAAGACTGCTGTGAGTTAGCAGGTGTAAACACTTCACAGTTAGCATTTAAACTGCTCGTAGGATAAATGCTGAGACCATGACCTTTTCGCTCTGAACATAACCCAGCACAGCAGATGTCAGGACAGTGTAAATGAGTATTTTCGCATGCAGTCCATACTCTTTTTCAAGGTTGTGACCCTGGTGAGCATTGTGGGTAATCCATATCCAGCCGCAGCGATGTTTCAATCTAGACTTGCGTGCGGATGGATTTATTAAGGAAATGTCAAATCTGTTTCTCTCTTTATCCCTCCTGTTTACAGCAGGTTTCCACCATCGCTGACCTTTGTCAATGGAGAGGAAACAATCATCATTACAAACGTATGACAGAAAAACAAAATGAAGCATATGTTCAGTTTATTCTCGCCATTGTGATCTCCATCAAGGGACAAACGAAATATATGGTGCCAAAAACAGATTGGGCACTTGGAAAAGCATGAATGCCACTGCATAAGATTATACTGCTAAACACTGCACAACACATGTGTTGACCTATAAACGAATAAAACTACATAAAAAGCAACGCAATGACGTTCAGCTCAATGGTTTTGAATCTCTTCAAGCAATTACTGTTAGTTGTCAGGAGTAACAATGAGGAGAATGTCACAGATGTTTCTGTTTTCATTCATTTTCCTTTCGGCTTAGTCCCTTTATTAATCTGCGGTCGCCACTGCAAAATGAACCATCAACTTATCCAGCAAGTGTTTTACGCAGCGGATGCCCTTCCAGCTGCAACCCAACATTGGAAAACACCCATACACACTCTTATACACTATATGGACAATTTAGCTTACTCAATTCAACTAAGCGCATGTCTTTGGACTGTGGGGGAAACCGGAGCACCCCGAGGGAACCCACACGAACATTCATGAACAAAGTAATGCAAATAAATTAACAGCAAACTCATGAACAAACCAAAACAAAGTATAGCTGGCAGCATTTGTGTGCTTATATAAAGTAGTTTTAAAGACCTCAGCTGCGGTTTTCAATGTCTAAAAATTGTGGAACTGCTGCACTTTGTAACACAAACTTGTTCACAAATAAATAATATAAAAGTACAGTTGAAGTCAGATTTATTAGCCCCCCTGTATATTTTTTCCCTCGATTTCTGAAATAAGATTTTCTTTGAAAACACGTTAGATTAGGTTACAATTCACAGCATTAATAAACCATTAACTACAGTAACACTACGAGCTTAATTAACTACTAATTTGCTCTCTATTAATAATTTGTAAGGTAGAAGGTAGGTTTAGGTTTAGCGTAGGATGCAGAAAAAGATCATACACCTGTACGTTATAAAAACTAATGAACAATTAATATCTTAATAATACACATGAATAAATTGTCAGGCAAGTTAGGGTAAAGAAATAAATCATTGTATATCTGGTTTGTTTCTATAGACAAAATATTGTTTAACCCCCTACTGCACGGCGTAACCATATGGTAACATGATACTCATGTTCATTTCCCAGCCACTGTTTCTTTAAGACATACTATTTTTTTTTTTTTTTTTTTGAAAAGAGAAGACCTTAGAATAGCCAATGATGTGCTTTGGTTAAGTCACATAACATACATTGTTTTTCTGTAGCACGATTTCTGACAGACTGGCGTTTATTGAGAGTAGTTGCTAAATGCAAATATAAACGTCAATAAAAACAAAAGGATCAAATTATTATTTTTTTTTATTAAATTAGTTTTTTGTAAAGAGATAAAATATGCGTGCTACCAAATGGCAACACCGTGCAATAGTGAAACATGCAATATTGCAATGGGTTAGCTTGCTAGCAAGGTCAGCTGCAAACTTTTAAGTTGTAACAATAACAACATGAATGCTAGTAATATAATGTTGATTAGTCATACGTTAATGACATTTGTATTATGGACAAAATCTAGTTTTAATGGCAATACTACTTTTGAATATCAATACAGGGAACAGTGTATTAGTGTGCAACACCATGTTCTATGGTAATTTAAAGAAGAAAAGGACAGAACTGGCTCTTCCTACAGATGAAAGGGAGGATGAGATGGGTTTTAGTGACCATAAGGAGGATGCAGACTGGATATTTGATAGAGACAGTTCAGGTAAGTTAGCTCAGATGCAGATAAGATAGGCGTAGTATAGTATATAGTGTAATATATATATATATATATATATATATATATATATATATAAACATTGTTAGCTCTAATACCTTCCAATCCAGGAGCCTCTATTTCATTGCTAGTGAGAATATGAATGGTGTAAAATGG